>NC_069504.1:760252044-760334544 GCF_027579735.1 Bombina bombina
AAGGGTGAATAACATAATGGAATGCTCATAGACTATAATGGGATTACATTTAGTGCCATAGCAACAAAAATATGAGACATATGAATTAGCTATTTAACCAGATATGTTCCCCAGGTACAGTATCAGATTCTATAAATGAGATTACGTGAGATTATAGCTGCTTTATATTGAATGGCATAGGGTGAATGACAAAATGGAATGCCCATAGACTATAAATGGCTTTCATTTAGTGCTATAGAAACACAAATATGAGAGATATCAAGTACAGGGAGTGCAGAATTATTAGGCAAATGAGTATTTTGACCACATCATCCTCTTTATGCATGTTGTCTTACTCCAAGCTGTATAGGCTTGAAAGCCTACTACCAATTAAGCATATTAGGTGATGTGCATCTCTGTAATGAGAAGGGGTGTGGTCTAATGACATCAACACCCTATATCAGGTGTGCATAATTATTAGGCAACTTCCTTTCCTTTGGCAAAATGGGTCAAAAGAAGGACTTGACAGGCTCATAAAAGTCAAAAATAGTGAGATATCTTGCAGAGGGATGCAGCACTCTTAAAATTGCAAAGCTTCTGAAGCGTGATCATCGAACAATCAAGCGTTTCATTCAAAATAGTCAACTGGGTCGCAAGAAGCGTGTGGAAAAACCAAGGCGCAAAATAACTGCCCATGAACTGAGAAAAGTCAAGCGTGCAGCTGCCAAGATGCCACTTGCCACCAGTTTGGCAATATTTCAGAGCTGCAACATCACTGGAGTGCCCAAAAGCACAAGGTGTGCAATACTCAGAGACATGGCCAAGGTAAGAGAGGCTGAAAGACGACCACCACTGAACAAGACACACAAGCTGAAACGTCAAGACTGGGCCAAGAAATATCTCAAGACTGATTTTTCTAAGGTTTTATGGACTGATGAAATGAGAGTGAGTCTTCATGGGCCAGATGGATGGGCCCGTGGCTGGATTGGTAAAGGGCAGAGAGCTCCAGTCCGACTCAGACACCAGCAAGGTGGAGGTGGAGTACTGGTTTGGGCTGGTATCATTAAAGATGAGCTTGTGGGGCCTTTTCGGGTTGAGGATGGAGTCAAGCTCAACTCCCAGTCCTACTGCCAGTTTCTGGAAGACACCTTCTTCAAGCAGTGGTACAGGAAGAAGTCTGCATCCTTCAAGAAAAACATGATTTTCATGCAGGACAATGCTCCATCACACGCGTCCAAGTACTCCACAGCGTGGCTGGCAAGAAAGGGTATAAAAGAAGAAAATCTAATGACATGGCCTCCTTGTTCACCTGATCTGAACCCCATTGAGAACCTGTGGTCCATCATCAAATGTGAGATTTACAAGGAGGGAAAACAGTACACCTCTCTGAACAGTGTCTGGGAGGCTGTGGTTGCTGCTGCACGCAATGTTGATGGTGAACAGATCAAAACACTGACAGAATCCATGGATGGCAGGCTTTTGAGTGTCCTTGCAAAGAAAGGTGGCTATATTGGTCACTGATTTGTTTTTGTTTTGTTTTGGAATGTCAGAAATGTATATTTGTGAATGTTGAGATGTTATATTGGTTTCACTGGTAAAAATAAATAATTGAAATGGGTATATATTTGTTTTTTGTTAAGTTGCCTAATAATTATGCACAGTAATAGTCACCTGCACACACAGATATCCCCCTAAAATAGCTAAAACTAAAAACTACTTCCAAAAATATTCAGCTTTGATATTAATGAGTTTTTTGGGTTCATTGAGAACATGGTTGTTGTTCAATAATAAAATTAATCCTCAAAAATACAACTTGCCTAATAATTCTGCACTCCCTGTATATATTTACCAGATATGTTCCCCAGGTACAGTAGCATATTTTGAGATTGAGTGAAATTATAGCTACTTTCTATTTGATATGTCTCATATTTTAGTTTGTATAGCACTTGAAAATATAATTCCATTATTGTCTATGGGCATTACATTATGTCATGCACCCTTGTCAGTCCATAGAAAGCAGCTATAATCTGACGTAATCTCACTTTCACATTATGCTACTGTATCTGGGGAACATATCTGGTAAATTTCTATTTGATATGTCTGATATTTTTGTTGCTATAGCACTTTTAAATGTAATCCCATTGTAGTCTATAGGCATTCTACTTTGTCATTCACCCTTGTCATTCCATAGAAACCCGCTATAATCTGATGTATTATCACTTTCAGATTATGCTACTGTACCTGGGGAACATATCCTGTAAATATCTAGTTAATAGGTCTCCTAGTTTTGTTGCTTCAACACTTTTAATTTTACATCCCATTAAAGTCTATGGGCATTCCATTTTCTCATTCACCCTTGTCATTCCATAGAAAGCAGATATAATCTTATGTAATCTCACTTTCAGAATATGCTACTGTACCTGGGGAACATATCTGGTAAATATCTACATGATAGGTTTCATATTTCTGTTTATATAGCACTACATGTAATCAAATAATAGTCTATGGGCATTCCATTGAGTCATTGACCCTTGTCATTCCATAGAAAGCAGCTATAATCTCACGTAATCTCACTTTCAGAATATGCTACTGTATCCGGGGAACATATCATGTAAATATCTAGTTAATATCTCTCCTAGTTTTGTTGCTTCAACACTTTTAATTTTACATCCCATTAAAGTCTAGGGGCATTCCATTTTGTCATTCACCCTTGTCATTCCTTTAAGTACATCCCTTAAATAATGGAAAATAAAAACAATATACAAATTACAGCAGTATAAAAAATAAAATTAAAATGCTAATAGATATGTTATTTTTAGAATGTGTTTAATAAAATTATCTTCACTCAAGTCCTAAATTGTATATATCATCCGTATCAAATATTAACAATGAATAGTCTACAATCAAATGTTTTTTATTGTTTTTGTGTATTTTTATTTTATGTATGTGTTTTTCTGAGCTTGTCCATGTATATTTATCGAAAATAGAAATACCAATGTAAATAAATATATTTCTCTTGTTAAGTGTAGTCTGTCCACGGGTCATCCATTACTTATGGAATATATCTCTTCCTAACAGGAAGCTGCAAGAGGATCACCCAAGCAGAGCTGCTATATAGCTCCTCCCCTCACATGTCATATTCAGTCATTCTCTTGCAGCCTAACTAAAGATAGGTCGCTGTGAGAGGTCTGTGGTGTTTTTTAACTTAGTTTATTTCTTCAATCAAAAGTTTGTTATTTTAAATGGCACCGGAGTGTGCTGTTTGTTCTCAGGCAGCATTAGAAGAAGAATCTGCCTGCATTTTCTATGATCTTAGCAGACGTAACTAAGATCCACTGGCTGTTCTCATCTGAGGAGTGAGGTAACTTCAGAAAAGGGGAATAGCATGCAGGGCCCCCCTGCAAACGAGGTATGTGTAGTAAATTATTTTTCTGAGGAATGGAATTGACTGAGAAAATACTGCTGATACCAATGTAAAGTAAGTTCAGCCTTAAATGCAGTGATAGCGACTGGTATTAGGCTGATGAGTGTGTGTACACTGAATGTATTTTTCTAAGGAATGGAATTGACTCTGAAAATACTGTTAATACTGAAATAATGTATGAGCCTTAACTGCAGTAAAAGCGACTGGTAGCAGGCTTATTAATAACACTTCATAACTTTTCAAATGTATGTTCAAAACGTTTAATGGCATGTTAATCGTTTTTTGTGAGGTACTTGGTGATAAAACTTATTGGGGCATGATTTTTACCACATGGCCATCTTTGTTTTCTGCATAGAAACAGTTATCTTAGCTTCCCCACTGTTGTAATATGAGTGGGAGGGGCCTATTTTAGCGCTTTTTTGCGCAGTATAAATTCAGTCACTATCTGTCTACTTCATCCTCCATGATCCAGATCGTCTCTGGAGAGCTCAGGGGTCTTCAAAATTCATTTTGAGGGAGGTAATCAGTCACAGCAGACCTGTGACAGTGTGTTTTGACTGTGTTAAATACGTTAATTATTAAATTGTTATCCGTTTTTGGGTATTAAGGGGTTAATCATGCATTTGCTGGTGGGTGCAATCCTTTGCTAACTTAATACATTTACTGTGAAAAATTGGTTGCTATAACTATTTTGGTTCATTGTTATTTCAACTGTGACAACCTTTTGTGCTTCTTAAAGGCACAGTAGCGTTTTTTATATTGCTTATAAATTTATTTAGAAAAGTATTTCCAAGCTTGCTAGTCTCATTGCTAGTCTGTTTAAACATGTCTGACTCAGATGAATCTCTTTGTTCACTATGTTTAAAGGCCAATGTGGAGCCCAATAGAAATTTGTGTACTAATTGCATTGATGTTACTTTAAATAAAAGTCAATCTTTACATGTAAAGAAATTATCACCAGACAACGAGGGGGAAGTTATGCCGACTAACTCTCCTCACGTGTCAGTACCTTCGCCTCCCGCTCAGGAGGTGCGTGATTTTGTGGCGCCAAGTACATCAGGGAGGCCCTTACAAATCACTTTGCAAGACATGGCTACTGTTATGACAGAAGTATTATCTAAATTGCCAGAATTAAGAGGCAAGCGCGATAGCTCTGGGTTAAGGACAGATCGCGCGGATGAGGTGAGAGCCATGTCAGATACTGCGTCAAAGTTTGCAGAACATGAAGACGGAGAGCTTCATTCTGTGGGTGACGGATCTGATCCAGGGAGACTGGATTCAGAGATTTCTAATTTTAAATTTAAGCTTGAGATCCTCCGCATATTGCTAGGGGAGGTATTTGCGGCTCTGAATGATTGTAACACGGTTGCAATTCCAGAAAAATTATGTAGGTTGGATAGATACTATGCGGTACCGGTGTGTACTGACGTGTTTCCTATACCTAAAAGGCTTAACAGAGATTATTAGCAAGGAGTGGGATAGACCTGGTGTGCCTTTTTCCTCTCCTCCCATATTTAGGAAAATGTTTCCTATAGACGCCACCACACGAGACTTATGGCAGACGGTCCCTAAGGTGGAGGGAGCAGTTTCTACTTTAGCTAAGCGTACCACTATCCCGGTGGAGGATAGTTGTGCCTTTTCAGATCCAATGGATAAGAAATTAGAGGGTTACCTTAAGTAAATGTTTGTTCAACAAGGTTTTATCTTACAGCCCCTTGCATGCATTGCGCCTGTCACTGCTGCGGCGGCATTCTGGTTTGAGTCTCTGGAAGAGGCTATTCGCACAGCTCCATTGGATGAAATTATGAACAAGCTTAAAGCACTTAAGCTAGCTAACGCATTTGTTTCTGATGCCGTCGTACATTTAACCAAACTTACGGCTAAGAACTCCGGATTCGCCATCCAAGCGCGCAGAGCGCTATGGCTTAAATCCTGGTCAGCTGACGTGACTTCTAAATCTAAATTGCTTAATATTCCTTTCAAAGGGCAGGTCTTATTCGGGCCCGGCTTGAAAGAAATTATAGCTGACATTACGGGAGGTAAGGGCCATGCTCTACCTCAGGACAGGGCCAAATCAAAGGCCAAACAGTCTAATTTTAGTGCCTTTCGTAACTTCAAGGCTGGAGCAGCATCAACTTCCTCCGCTCCAAAACAGGAAGGAGCTGTTGCTCGTTACAGACAGGGCTGGAAAGTTAACCAGTCCTGGAACAAGGGCAAGCAGGCCAAGAAACCTGCTGCTGCCCCTAAGACAGCATGAAGAGAGGGCCCCCTATCCGGAAACGGATCTAGTGGGGGGCAGACTTTCTCTCTTCGCCCAGGCTTGGGCAAGAGATGTCCAGGATCCCTGGGCGTTGGAGATCATATCTCAGGGATAACTCCTGGACTTCAAAACTTCTCCACAAGGGAGATTTCATCTTTCAAGGTTATCAGCAAACCAAATAAAGAAAGAGGCGTTTCTACGCTGTGTACAAGACCTCTTACTAATGGGGGGGATCCACCCAGTTCCGCGGACGGTACACGGGCAAGGATTCTATTCAAATCTATTTGTGGTTCCCAAGAAAGAGGGAACCTTCAGACCAATCTTGGACTTAAAAATCCTAAACAAATTTCTAAGAGTTCCATCATTCAAAATGGAAACTATTCGAACCATCCTTCCCATGATCCAAGAGGGTCAATACATGACCACAGTGGACTTAAAGGATTCCTACCTTCACATACCGATTCACAAGGCTCCAAGAACCTTTACAAAAGTTCTGGGCTCACTTCTGGCGGTACTAAGACCGCGAGGCATAGCGGTGACTCCGTACCTAGACTACATTCTGATACAAGCATCAAGTTTTCAAACTGCCAAGTCTCATACAGAGATAGTTCTGGCATTTCTGAGGTCGCATGGGTGGAAGGTGAACGTGGAAAAGAGTTCTCTATTACCACTTACAAGGGTTCTCTTTCTAGGGACTCTTATAGATTCTGTAGAGATGAAAATTTACCTGACGGAGGCCAGGTTATCAAAACTTCTAAATGCTTGCCGTGTCCTTCATTCCATTCCACACCCGTCAGTAGCTCAGTGCATGGAAGTAATCGGTTTAATGGTAGCGGCAATGGACATAGTACCATTTGCGCGCCTGCATCTCAGACCGCTGCAATTGTGCATGCTAAGTCAGTGGAATGGGGATTACTCAGATTTGTCCCCCCTGCTAAATCTGGATCAAGAGACCAGAGATTCTCTTCTATGGTGGCTTTCTCGGCCACATCTGTCCAAGGGGATGACCTTTCGCAGGCCAGATTGGACGATTGTAACAACAGACGCCAGCCTTCTAGGCTGGGGCGCAGTCTGGAACTCCCTGAAGGCTCAGAGACTATGGACTCAGGAGGAGAAACTCCTCCCAATAAATATTCTGGAATTAAGAGCAATATTCAATGCTCTCCTAGCTTGGCCTCAGTTAGCAACTCTGAGGTTCATCAGATTTCAGTCGGACAACATAACGACTGTGGCTTACATCAACCATCAAGGGGGAACCAGAAGTTCCCTAGCGATGTTGGAAGTCTCAAAGATAATTCGCTGGGCAGAGTCTCACTCTTGCCACCTGTCAGCGATTTACATCCCAGGCGTGGAGAACTGGGAGGCGGTTTTTCTAAGTCGCCAGACTTTTCATCCGGGGGAGTGGGAACTTCATCCGGAGGTCTTTGCTCAACTGATTCAACGATGGGGCAAACCAGATCTGGATCTCATGGCGTCTCGCCAGAACGCCAAGCTTCCTTGTTACGGATCCAGGTCCAGGGACCCGGGAGCGGTGCTGATAGATGCTCTGACAGCCCCTTGGGTCTTCAACATGGCTTATGTGTTTCCACCATTTCCGATGCTTCCTCGTTTGATTGCCAAGATCAAACAGGAGAGAGCTTCGGTGATTCTGATAGCGCCTGCGTGGCCACGCAGGACCTGGTATGCAGACCTAGTGGACATGTCTTCCTGCCCACCGTGGTCTCTGCCTCTGAGACAGGACCTTCTAATTCAGGGTCCTTTCAACCATCCAAATCTAATTTCTCTGAGGCTGACTGCATGGAGATTGAACGCTTGATTCTATCAAAGCGTGGCTTCTCGGAGTCGGTTATTGATACCTTAATACAGGCTAGGAAGCCTGTTACCAGAAGAATTTACCATAAGATATGGCGTAAATATTTATATTGGTGCGAATCCAAGAGTTACTCATGGAGTAAGGTTAGGATTCCTAGGATATTGTCTTTTCTACAAGAGGGTTTAGAAAAGGGATTATCTGCTAGTTCGTTAAAGGGACAGATTTCTGCTCTGTCTATTCTTCTACACAAACGTCTGGCAGAAGTTCCAGACGTTCAGGCTTTTTGTCAGGCTTTAGCTAGGATTAAGCCTGTGTTTAAGACTGTTGCTCCGCCGTGGAGCTTAAACTTAGTTCTTAACGTTCTTCAAGGCGTTCCATTTGAACCCCTTCATTCCATTGATATCAAGCTGTTATCCTGGAAGGTTTTGTTTTTGATGGCTATTTCCTCGGCTCGAAGAGTCTGAGTTATATGCCTTACATTGTGATTCTCCTTATCTGATTTTTCATTCAGACAAGGTAGTTCTGCGTACTAAACCTGGGTTCTTACCTAAGGTAGTTACTAAAAGGAATATCAATCAAGAGATTGTTGTTCCATCACTGTGTCCTAACCCTTCTTCAAAGAAGGAACGACTTTTGCATAATCTGGACGTAGTCCGTGCCCTGAAGTTCTATTTGCAGGCAACTAAAGATTTTCGTCAAACTTCTTCCCTGTTTGTCGTTTACTCTGGACAGAGAAGAGGTCAAAAGGCTTCGGCTACCTCTCTCTCTTTTTGGCTTCGTAGCATAATACGTTTAGCCTATGAGACTGCTGGACAGCAGCCTCCTGAAAGGATTACAGCTTATTCTACTAGAGCTGTGGCTTCCACCTGGGCCTTTAAAAATGAGGCCTCTGTTGAACAGATTTGCAAGGCTGCAACTTGGTCTTCACTTCACACTTTTTCAAAATTTTACAAATTTGACACTTTTGCTTCTTCAGAGGCTATTTTTGGGAGAAAGGTGCTTCAGGCAGTGGTTCCTTCTGTTTAAGGTTCCTGCTTTGTCCCTCCCTTCATCCGTGTACTTTAGCTTTGGTATTGGTATTCCATAAGTAATGGATGACCCGTGGACTGACTACACTTAACAAGAGAAAACATAATTTATGCTTACCTGATAAATTTATTTCTCTTGTAGTGTAGTCAGTCCACGGCCCGCCCTGTCTTTAAGGCAGATCTAAATTTTAATTAAACTCCAGTCACCACTGCACCCTATGGTTTCTCCTTTCTCGTCTGGTTTTGGTCGAATGACTGAATATGACATGTGAGGGGAGGAGCTATATAGCAGCTCTGCTTGGGTGATCCTCTTGCAGCTTCCTGTTAGGAAGAGATATATTCCATAAGTAATGGATGACCCGTGGACAGACTACACTTAACAAGAGAAATATATTTATCAGGTAAGCATAAATTATGTTTTTGTCATATAAATGTTATATAACAATTACATGATGGAAAGATTTCTATATGTTTCTGTCTCTATTTCTCTCTCTCTGTCTTTATTTCTCTATATTTCTACATGTCTCTCTCTCTGTGTCTGTCTTTATCTCTCTCTATCTCTCTCTCTATTTCTTTCTCTCTCTCTCTCTCTCTCTCTCTCTCTTTTTCAATGTCTTTGTCTCTCTCTTGGTATATATCTCTCTCTCTTTTTATCTATCTCTCCATGTCTGTCTCTCTCTCTGTGTCTCTCTCTCTATTCCTACATCTCTCTCTCTCTGTGTCTGTCTTTATCTCTCTATCTATTTATTTCTCTCTATCTTTCTCTCTCTATCTTTCAATGTCTTTTTCTCTATTTCTATATATCTTTCTCTATCTCTCCATGTCTGTCTCTCTTTCTCTCTCTCTATTTCAACATGTCTATCTCTATGTGTCTGTCTTGCTCTCTCTATTTCTCTCTCTCTCTTTATCTCTCTATCTCTTTCTTTAACTCTATGTATCTCTATCTCTCTATCTTTCAATGTCTCTTTATCTACCTTTGTCTATATCTCTCTCTTTATTTATCTCTCCATGTCTGTCTCTCTCTCTCTATTTCTCCATATCTATCTCTCGGTGTCTGTCTTTCTCTCTCTATCACTCGCTCTCTATCTCTTTATATCTCTATCTGTTTCTTTATCTCTGTCTCTCTCTATCTTTCAATGTCTATGTCTCTATCTCTGTCTATCTCTCTCTCTCTCTTTCTGTATCTCGCCATGTCTATCTCTCTCTCTCTCTGTCTTTCTCTCTATCTCTCTGTATTTCTCCATGTCTCTCTCTATGTATCTGTATTTCTCTCTCTATCTCTCTCTATTTCTCCCTATCTCTTTCTTTCTCTCTCTCTCTCTCTTTCAATGTATCTGTCTCTCTCCCTGTCTCTATCTCTCTAATTTTCCAAATCTCTATTAGTCTGTCTCTCTGTTTCTCTCTCTCTCTCTCTCTCTCTCTCTCTCTCTCTCTCTCTCTCTCTCTCTCTCTCTCTTTTAATATATATATATATATATATATATATATATATATATATGTGTGTATATATATATATATATATATATATATGTGTGTATATATATAAATTTATATACACACATATATATATATATTTTAATATATATACATATTTATTTCTATATCACCTTCTCTCTCTATATTTGTCTGTCTCTTTTTATTTTTCTATCATCTCTCTCTTTATCTCTCTCGCTCTCATTCTCTCTCATTATAGCTATCTATCTATCTATCTATCTATCTATCTATCTATCTATCTATCTATCTATCTATATCTATAGAGAGAGAGACGGAGAGAAATATATATATATATATATATATATATATATATATATATATATAGTTAATTCTCTCTATCGATTTTATGTATATATATATATCGATAGAGAAAGTTAAATATATATATATATATATATATATATATATATATATATAGATAGAGAAAGTTAAATATATATATATATTTCTATCTCTCTCTCTCTCTCTCTCTCTCTCTATATATCTATCTATCTCTATCTATCTATCTATCCATACACACAGTCCAGTGTAAGAGAGTTTTTTTACTGAGCCAAAAGGTACGGAACTGTTGTATAAAGTTCTCACTTGTGTAGTGGTAGAAATAAACAAACAAATCTACCCAATGATATCTACAGATAGCAGTGTCCCAAAAGGATTTATAGAATGGCAGTCTCTTCCAAACAATCGAATAGCATCAAATATAACGATTCCTGTGACATACAGCTTAAAGCATTAAAGTGCACACACTCGGTAGGAATTGCAAGTAAATGCGAGCAACCCGGTGCTCCAGCAACAACAGCCATGCATTTCTTACCGCTCCGTAGTGTGTCCGAGCCGCGGGGTCACTTCCTCATACCTCTGAAAGCTTGCTCAGGTATCCGCTGTATGCACACGTCATGTGCTCCGCTCACCGGTTGAAGTGGGAGTGAGAGAGGAAGGAGAGAAGGGGGTGTGTCCAGACAGCCCCGACGCAGACAACAAACAGCCGTGATATGCGCCCAACCTGTTACTGCTTCTGAATGTGAATTTGTGAGAAAGTCACCATGCTCCCATTCTGCCCCTGCATTTTCAGGCAATGTAGAACAAATGAAGAAAACGGACAATCCAGGGCAAGTTAAAAACGCTATCTTTTATTCACCAACGATAAAAAGGTTCCAGGAGGGTCCATATACAGGTTAGCAAGGCAACACAGGCAAACTGAAAGCTAACATGTTTCGGCTATACAGCCGTAATCATAGCTAATTCAGTATACCTGTGATGCCCTTTTAAAAGCAAAACAAGAAAGTAATTGGTCAATCAATACAACCAATGCCTGTGAAGCCTAGCCACCACCTTTAGGATTAACCCTTAATGCAGAATCAGTCTCATTCAACAATTCTAAGTATTAAGATTGGATATAGAGAGTCCAAAAGAGATAGTATTAAAGTATTATGTAACATAATACACTTAAATAAACATATAAAAGTAATAAATACATACATGATGAAGTGTATCAAATATATATAAGCAAAATAGTACAAACAATCAATTGCTCATCATGTTTATCATAAAACTTTCCACAGTTTATGTTGCAAATATCCTAAGAAGGAGAGAAATATACACACCAATTTAAACGGTGCAAAATGTTTTGCAATTACCCTAAGAAGGGGAAAAATATACACACTAATGCAAACGATGTAAAAAATATAAGGCAACCAAATGCCGGTACAAAAGTGTACAGCGTCAACAAAAATAGAGACCACCTGTTTGCTGTCTAATTCAAATACACACATATATATATATATATATATATATATATATATATATCTCAAATGGCAGCAAACTTGCTGGCACTCAATTCAATATCAAGAAATGTTTCTCTATAATTTGTGACAATACACACCATATTAAAGATGTTGTGTCACAAATATAGAGATCATTCTTGGTTGACAGCAATAAGACCAAGTGGTCATATTAATGTAGACTACATGCATCAGACCAAGTTCCCAATTGGAACAAGGTTCTAAGACCCACTGAACTGACCTCCAATCTAGTAAATATCCCAGAGATGGTAAAGTTATATTACTTGACGGCCAATATGCCCTTAAGGTTCCTGTTTTATTTACTTGTATATAGTTCAGATATATATTTCAAGTATATATTTTTCTCTCAAGTAGACAGCTCAACACAGAGTAGTCAAAAATCAACCACTAGAAACTGAGTACAATTGAATATGGATGTATTCAAGTTTCCCATATAGAGAAACTTCGTTAAATTATTTCCAATAGTTAATTAAATCGTACTCTGAGTTTAGCCCCTTGGGTACCCTAGTTTTTAATTTAAAAACCCAAAACATTTCGCGTTTGCCCAGAATTTTATCCCTGTCACCTCCCCTGGGGGGGGGGGGGGATTTGATATATTCAATGGCTTGCCATCTGAAGGTGTCATTTCTTTTATGATGTACATTCTTGAAATGTTTAACAAGGGGGGTAGTAGCCTCACCCAATTTGATGGTTGACAAATGGTTCCGTATTCTGGTATTAACCTCAGTTGTCGTAAGACCTACATATTGTAGGCAACACTCGACACATGTAATGAGGTAAATGACATAGGAGGACGTACAGTTAAGGCAGGACTGGAGCTTAAACGCCTCTCCTGTGACTAATGACCGGAACGTATCTGAAAAGATACAAAACTCACACGGTCTGCACCTAGACATGCCGAATCTGTACATCCCCCTATGTGTAAGCCACGCACTTGGGCGATCTCTAGTCACTGGTGGAATTTCAGAAGGGGCAACACAATTGCCAATTGTCTTACTGCGCCTATAAGAGCAGCGCAAGCCTCTCTCTACACTGTTCTGTAGTTTGTCGTCAGCAGCCAACATGCAAAAGTGCTTATTGACTATTTTACAAATATCCTGGTATTCATCACTATAATCCGTTACAAATGTAACTTTGGACGACACCTGTGCAAGATGATGTCCTAACCCTCTCCGGTTCTCCTAACAGGTGCCTCCTATCATTCCTATCCACCTGCGATTGGGCCCCGTCAATAACATGTCTAGGGTAACCTCTATTGTATAGACGGTCCCTCATTGCCCTGCTCTGTTCTGTATATGCAATTTCATCAGAGCAATTCCTCTTCACCCTGATTAGCTGCCCCTTTGCAACTGCAAAAGGGACGTGCCTCGGGTGGCAACTTCTCGCATGTAGAAGAGTATTTTTAGTTATGGGTTTTCTGTACAGATCAATGGAAATATGTCCATTGGCATTTCCCGTCTGTGTGATATCAAGAAAATTCACAGATCGCAACTGACTTTCAAATGTAAACCTAAGACCAACATTGTTGGTATTAAGTTGCTGTACAAACCCTTCAACCTCACACTGAGACCCTTGCCAAATGAAAAGCAGGTCATCAATGTAGCGCCTGTATAGCACCACATTGACCTTGTAGGTATTTTTATCTCCATAGATGTGGGACCGCTCCCACCAACCCATATACAGGTTGGCAAATGACGGGGCAAATTTTGCCCCCATAGCGGTCCCACATCTCTGGAGAAAAAACCTGCCTTCAAACCGGAAATAGTTATGGGTCAACAGGAATCTCGTGGCTCTGAGTACAAAGCTGATAAATGTACTCGTATAATCAGAATATTCCTCCAGAAAAAATGCAATTGCACTTAAACCTTCCTCATGGGGTATAGAGGAATAGAGAGCCACGACATCCACTGTTAACCAAGAGTAACTGTCATAATTCCACTGAGTACCCTCCAAGATACCTATAACATCCTTAGTATCCCTAGTATAACTATGCAGGGACACAACGAAAGGGTGCAAAATAGCGTCCACCCACTCAGAGAGATGTTCAGAGAGTGAACCTATACCACTCACTATGGGCCGTCCCTGAACATTCTCGAGGGATTTGTGGACTTGGGGGAGATGGTTGAAAATGGGCACCACAGGGCTACAGACTAGAAGATAGTCATAAGTAGCTCTGTCAAAGTGCCCATCCTCCAAACCATCATCCAAGAGAGATCTCAATTCCCTGTGTGTACTGGGCAGTATCCTCAAGTTGGCGATAATCCTCACCAACATATGCCACACGGTCCATAATGACCACAGAACCACCCTTGTCAGATGAACGTATAACAATCTCTTTCATATCCTGGAGTTCCTTCAGAGCCTTTCTTTCTCGTGTGGACAAATTCTGTTTACCAGATTTCTCCCCACGTTCAGAGAGTTTAGTCAGGTCATCCTCTACCCGCTTATAAAAGGTTTCGAGGATATGACCCCGACTCTGTATTGGATAAAACTCAGAGGGATTTTTGTAACCACCATAGCTATTCAAAGTCTTGGCTTGTCCCTCAGGTACATCATGTCTAGCCAAAGCTTCCAGTGTGTTAATATCATACACTTCCTGGAAGCTGAGTTTAGGCATCAGATTAGGTAATTTACTAGGAGAAATTAATTCTCTAGGGGTCAGTTTATCAGTTGGTGTGTCAAAATTGTCACCAGTGTTGCCATCATAATGTTTCCTTAAGGTGAGTGTGCGTATTAATCTGTTAACATCTAGCATAGTTTTAAACAAGTCAAAATGACAAGGAGCAAAATTAAGGCCCAGATTCAAAACTTTCAAGTGTATTTCAGATAATTCACAAGTGGACAAATTGATTACATTGTTATTATTGTTCTTACTACTCATTGATACTTTGTATTCTTGTTCCCTCTTAGTTGGTATCTCTCCTGTTTCTGCCCTATCCCTGTTTTCAAATAGGAAGTAGTAAAGTCACGAAAGACCCTAACCTCTTCTGTAACAGGGGTTAAACACAAGAGTTGATTTTTACGCTTAGGAGTCGCAATGCATCAACGCTCCTGAGCATTTCTGCCAATCAGGAATTGCATATATGAGTAGAAGACAATACAGGACACCTATACTGGAATTGGAAGTTACTACTTACTAAAGAGAGCACGAGGACTTTTGGAGGATTCTACTATCCATATTCCAAGATACAGAAGCCTGCACTCTGGGAGATCCAGTGGATCGTTCTATCTTTTCTACAGGGAGTGCCTTACTCTTTTATGAAAGTGCTACATTCTTACCTCATGTGATTGAGGTTCATTCAAGTAAGTGTACATCTAATAGGGGACTAACACCTGAAGACTGTGCTCTCCTTATTTGATGTGCTCCTGATTATATCTGATCGTTTAGGATTTTTTACAGCTAATAGACATTTTTTACACATATTTCATTTTACTACTTATTGTCATAATATTTTACTATAAATTGTATTGTATTGTATTTTATTTATCTATTTATTATATTTTCTAGTTTGAGTTTTCTGCGCCACCCTGCCTCTTTCTATTTATATCTCTTTATTGAGGAGTGATAGGTCTCCTCTGCCATTTGGGGTTTGGCATCTGGATACTTCTTGCTGAAAATATATATTTTTTATGAGGTGCTGGGTATAGAGTACATACCTTGTGGCATAGCTTTTATTTGACAGTGAGCGCCTAGGAGTGATTCAGTGGATTTTTTCTACTGGTTCATTTATCTTCTGTCTATATATATATATATATATATATATATATATATATATATATATATATATATATATATATATATAAATATATATATATATATATAAATATCTATATTTATAGACACATATATCTATCTATCTAGATTTATAGACACATATATCTATCTATCTAGATTTATAGACAAATATATATGTATATATCTATATATCTATATCTCTATATATTTATAAGCACATATATATATATATATATATATATATATATATATATATATATATATATATATATATATTTATAGACACACATATATATATATTTATAAATATCTATCTATATTTATAGACACATATATATATATATATATATATATATATATATATATATATATATATATATATATATATATATATATATATATATATATACATATATATCTAAATATATTTGTTGCTCAATTTTCCTAGAGGTATATGGATGCACCTCACTGTCGAAGCACACAATATTCATAAACGTACTTCTGGGGTTTTGGTGTTTCTCATGTTCAGAGAGTGATTGCTCTGTATTTCGTGGCTGGTGTGTACTGTGAAGTCAGGATCAGACTGATATGCTAACGGAAAGTTGTTATCTGTGAAAGGCATATGTTGAGCAAAAAGAGGCTGCCTCTTTGGTGTGAACTAGCCATAGAATACTCTATTCTGCTATAGTTCGTTCCCCGGTTGATTGTTTCTTTCAATTTAAATATATATATATATATATATATATATATATATATATATATATATATATAATTTACAAATTAAACAATAAATAGATGAATTATTTTTCATTTATTAATTCTTTTCAATTTATATACATATATATCTAAATTTCATATATATATATATAAAAAAAATATATATATATATGTCTATATATAGACATACAAACACAATATTATATATTCAAAAAAGAGAAAAGAGAGAAGAGGCGCCAAATAAATACCAGGCATGTTTCCCCAGAGATCTACTTGCAAGTAGATCTCTGGGGAAACATGCCTGGTATTTATTTACCCTGAGGTATCTCTATGCTGGAGAAAGTCAATACCAGAACAGAAAGAGCACTCCAAGAGGCCAACCACTAACCCATAGGAAGTGCAAGGGATCAACTCACCTTCAGAAACATATCCCTGCATACTCCAAGAGGTTAACGAACATCACAAGACGCACCACAGCAGAATACAAGGAGGAAATCCAATCATCTATATATACCCCCAGTGCGGCACACTTACCTCATTCGATTGAGGTAATACCTGGTAAGGGTAGTATATACCAACTATAATCTATATAACTACTACATCTGGAGACTTATTACGAATTATATCATCTCCAGGACTTCTATGAACACTATTTCTAAGTTCATATATTTTATATGCCATCTTTAGCTGGACTTTCATTCATTATTTATTGTTTTATGTCATTATATTTTTTATTATAATATTTTTTTATTTTTTATTTACTTTCTTTTAATATTGTACTTCATACATTATTGTACTTTTTACTTTTCTTCTTTTTGTTATAACATATATTCCTCACATACCCCTACAGTATACTGGACATATAGGCGCTGTATCCACCTTTTGAATATATATATATATATATATATATATATATATATATATATATATATATATATATATATATATATATTTCATGTTTTTTTTTTTTTTATTTTTTTTTTCGTTTTTTTTCGTTTGTTTTATATATATATATATATATATATATATATATATAAAAATTATATTTTAATTATCAAATTTGTTATTTTTCACACATGAACAAAAGAGAGAAGAAATGAATATGAGAAGGAGAGCAAGATTTGAGAATTTTGTGGCTGATATTTCGCACATTACCTATCCTAGGAGAAAAGTAGCCACAGAAAATATAGTTCCGGTTTTAAAAGATACTATCGAAAGCGAGGAAACACAATCACTAAACAATAGGCTTGGTAATACTGATTGGTGTAGGTGCGGTAATTGTCAGCCGATGCCAACTGTGGTTGAAAGCTTATGTTGCCACGAAATTCCAAGAATTTTTATTAATCGGTCAACGGAATCTCCATGCATCGCTTTGGAACAGTATGTGAGCGTAGAACTTTCAAATTGTGAGATTTTAAAAGAGTTCTATGCATACGTTGTGAGATTTTTTAATGGTGGAAGCAATAGACAGATAGAAATGAGAGAAAGGTATATTTTTTTTATTAGGTCACACGGAACATTAATCTTTTAATGTTTAAAAGTACTTGTTTATTATTAACAATCTTAATTTTTTTTTTATAGTGACTATCGTAGAGTGGCTTTTAGGAGATTTGTAAATATGGTACATGGATACCTGGGACCGAGAGTAAGAATAGCTATTCCTTCGTGTGTTGTGAAAACAATAAGAGAACATTTTCCAGAACCGGACAATCTCTATATAGGTTTTAGATATGCAGATGAGGAGGGTCCAGCATCCGAAATAATTTGGGAATGATTAAAGAGTCTATACACATGTTTAGTTGTAATAAATTGTATTCAATTAGTAATATATATATATATATATATATATATATATATATATATATATATATATATATATATATATATATATATATAAAGAATATATATATATATATTTTATTTATTTACAATACTAAAATATTTTTCCGTTGAAATATAATTTCTCCAACATAGGTGTGTCCGGTCCACGGCGTCATCCTTACTTGTGGGATATTCTCTTCCCCAACAGGAAATGGCAAAGAGCCCAGCAAAGCTGGTCACATGATCCCTCCTAGGCTCCGCCTACCCCAGTCATTCTCTTTGCCGTTGTACAGGCAACATCTCCACGGAGATGGCTTAGAGTTTTTTAGTGTTTAACTGTAGTTTTTATTATTCAATCAAGAGTTTGTTATTTTAAAATAGTGCTGGTATGTACTATTTACTCAGAAACAGAAAAGAGATGAAGATTTCTGTTTGTATGAGGAAAATGATTTTAGCACCGTAACTAAAATCCATGGCTGTTCCACACAGGACTGTTGAGAGCAATTAACTTCAGTTGGGGGAACAGTGTGCAGTCTCTTACTGCTTGAGGTATGACACATTCTAACAAGACGATGTAATGCTGGAAGCTGTCATTTTCCCTATGGGATCCGGTAAGCCATGTTTATTAAGATAGTAAATAAGGGCTTCACAAGGGCTTATTAAGACTGTAGACTTTTTCTGGGCTAAATCGATTCATTATTAACACATATTTAGCCTTGAGGAATCATTTATTCTGGGTATTTTGATATGATTATATCGGCAGGCACTGTTTTTGACACCTTATTCTTTAGGGGCTTTCCCTAATCATAGTCAGAGCCTCATTTTCGCGCCGGTATGGCGCACTTGTTTTTGAGGACAGCATGGCATGCAGCTGCATGTGTGTGGAGCTCTGATACATAGAAAAGTCTTTCTGAAGGCATCATTTGGTATCGTATTCCCCTTTGGGCTTGGTTGGGTCTCAGCAAAGCAGATTCCAGGGACTGTAAAGGGGTTAAATATAAAAACGGCTCCGGTTCCGTTATTTTAAGGGTTAAAGCTTCCAAATTTGGTGTGCAATACTTTTAAGGCTTTAAGACACTGTGGTGAAATTTTGGTGAATTTTGAACAATTCCTTCATACTTTTTCGCAATTGCAGTAATAAAGTGTGTTTAGTTTAAAATTTAAAGTGACAGTAACGGTTTTATTTTAAAACGTTTTTTGTGCTTTGTTATCAAGTTTATGCCTGTTTAACATGTCTGAACTACCAGATAGATTGTGTTCTGACTGTGGGGAAACCAAGGTTCCTTCTCATTTAACTATATGTATTTTATGTCATAAAAAAATTTAGTAAAAATGATGCCCAAGATGATTCCTCAAGTGAGGGGAGTAAGCATGGTACTGCATCATCCCCTCCTTCGTCTACACCAGTCTTGCCCATACAGGAGGCCCCTAGTACATCTAGTGCGCCAATACTCCTTACTATGCAACATTTAACGGCTGTAATGGATAATTCTATCAAAAACATTTTAGCCAATATGCCCGCTTATCAGCGAAAGCGCGACTGCTCTGTTTTAGAAAATTCTGTAGAGCATGAGAACGCTGATGATATGGTTTCTGAAGGGCCCCTACACCAGTCTGAGGGGGCCAGGGAGGTTTTGTCTGAGGGAGAAATTTCAGATTCAGGAAACATTTCTCAACAAGCTGAACCTGATGTGATTACTTTTAAATTTAAGTTGGAACATCTCCGCGCTCTGCTTAAGGAGGTGTTATCCAATTTGGATGATTGTGATTATCTGGTCATTCCAGAACCACTATGTAAAATGGAAAAGTTCTTAGAGGCCCCGGGGCCCCCCGAAGCTTTTCCTATATCCAAGCGGGTGGCGTACATTGTTAGTAAAGAATGGGACAGGCCCGGTATACCTTTAGTACCTCCCCCCATATTTATAAAATTGTTTTCCTATAGTCGACCCCAGAAAGGACTGATGGCAGACAGTCCCCAAGGTCGAGGGGGCGGTTTCTACTCTACACAAGCGCGCCACTATACCCATAGAAGATAGTTGTGCTTTCCAAGATCCTATGGATAAAAAAATAGAAGGTCTGCTAAAGATGTTTGTTCAGCAAGGTTCCCTTCTACAACCAATTGCATGCATTGTCCCTGTCACTGCAGCCGCGTGTTTCTAGTTTGATGAGCTAGGAAAGGCGATTATTAGTAATTCTTCTTCTTATGAGGAGATTATGGACAGAATTCGTGCTCTTAATTGGCTAATTCTTTCACCCTAGACGCCACCTTGCAATTGGCTAGGTTAGCGGCGAAAAAATTCTGGGTTTGCTATTGTGGCGCAGAGCGCTTTGGTTAAAATCTTGGGCAGCGGATGCGTCTTCCAAGAACAAATTGCTTGACATTCCTTTCAAGGGGAAAACACTCTTTGGCCCTGACTTGAAAGAGATTATCTCTGATATCACTGGGGGCAAGGGCCACGCCCTTCCTCAGGATAGGTCTTTTCAAGACCAAAAATAAACCTAAGTTTCGTCCCTTTCGCAGAAACGGATCAGCCCCAAGGGCTACGTCCTCTAAGCAGGAAGGTAATACTTCTCAAGCCAATCCAGCCTGGAGACCTATGCAAGGCTGGAACAAAGGAAAGCAGGCCAGGAAACCTGCCACTGCTACCAAGACAGCATGAAATGCGGGCCCCCGATCCGGGACCGGATCTGGTGGGGGGCAGACTCTCTCTCTTCGCTCAGGCTGGGGCAAGAGATGTTCTGGATCCTTGGGCGCTAGAAATAGTCTCCCAAGGTTATTCTCTGGAGTTCAAGGGGCTTCCTCCAAGGGGGAGGTTCCACAGGTCTCAGTTGTCTTCAGACCACATAAGAAGACAGGCATTCTTACATTGGGTAGAAGACCTGCTAAAAATGGGAGTGATTCATCCTGTTCCATTAGGAGAACAAGGGATGGGGTTCTACTCCAATCTGTTCATAGTTCCCAAAAAAGAGGGAACGTTCAGACCAATCTTAGATCTCAAGATCTTGAACAAGTTTCTCAAGGTTCCATCGTTCAAGATGGAAACCATTCGAACACTTCTTCCTTCCATCCAGGAAGGTCAATTCATGACCAAGGTGGATTTCAAGGATGCGTATCTACATATTCCTATCCACAAGGAACATCATCGGTTCCTAAGGTTTGCATTCCTGGACAAGCATTTCCAGTTCGTGGCGTTTTCTTTCGGATTAGCCACTGCTCCTAGGATTTTCTCATAGGTACTAGGGTCCCTTCTGGCGGTGCTAAGACCAAGGGGCATTGCTGTAGTACCTTACTTGGACGACATTCTGATTCGAGCGTCGTCCCTTCCTCAAGTAAAGGCTCACACGGACATTGTCCTGGCCTTTCTCAGATCTCACGGATGGAAAGCGAACGTGGAAAAGAGTTCTCTATCTCCGTCAACGAGGGTTCCCTTCTTGGGAACTATAATAGACTCCTTAGAAATGAGGATTTTTCTGACAGAAGCCAGAAAAACAAAACTTCTAGACTCTTGTCGGATACTTCATTCCATTCCTCTTCCTTCCATAGCGCAGTGCATGGAAGTGATAGGTTTGATGGTAGCGGCAATGGACATAGTTCCTTTTGTGCGCATTCATCTAAGACCATTACAACTGTTCATGCTCAGTCAGTGGAATGGGGACTATTCAGACTTGTCTCCGAAGATACAAGTAAATCAGAGGACCAGAGACTCTTTCCGTTGGTGGCTGTCCCTGGACAACCTGTCACAAGGGATGACCTTCCGCAGACCAGAGTGGGTCATTGTCACGACCGACGCCAGTCTGATGGGCTGGGGCGCGGTCTGGGGATCCCTGAAAGCTCAGGGTCTTTGGTCTCGGGTAGAATCTCTTCTACCGATAAATATTCTGGAACTGAGAGCGATATTCAATGCTCTCAAAGCTTGGCCTCAGTTAGCGAGGGCCAAGTTCATACATCAACCATCAGGGGGGAACAAGGAGTTCCCTAGCGATGGAAGAAGTGACCAAAATCATTCTATGGGCGGAGTCTCACTCCTGCCACCTGTCTGCTATCCACATCCCAGGAGTGGAAAATTGGGAAGCGGATTTTCTGAGTCGTCAGACATTGCATCCGGGGGAGTGGGAACTCCATCCGGAAATCTTTGCCCAAGTCACTCAACCGTGGGGCATTCCAGACATGGATCTGATGGCCTCTCGTCAGAACTTCAGAGTTCCTTACTACGGGTACAGATCCAGGGATCCCAAGGCGGCTCTAGTGGATGCACTAGTAGCACCTTGGACCTTCAAACTAGCTTATGTGTTCCCGCCGTTTCCTCTCATCCCCAGGCTGGTAGCCAGGATCAATCAGGAGAGGGCGTCGGTGATTTTGATAGCTCCTGCGTGGCCACGCAGGACTTGGTATGCAGATCTGGTGAATATGTCATCGGCTCCACCATGGAAGCTACCTTTGAGACGAGACCTTCTTGTTCTAGGTCCGTTCGACCCACTCCAGCTGACTGCTTGGAGATTGAACGCTTGATCTTATCAAAGCGAGGGTTCTCAGATTCTGTTATTAATACTCTTGTTCAGGCCTGAAAGCCTGTAACCAGAAAAATTACCACATTATTTGGTATATCTGTTGGTGTGAATCTGCAGGATTCCCTTGGGACAAGGTTAAGATTCCTAAGAGTCTATCCTTCCTTCGAGAAGGATTGGAAAAAGGATTATCTGCAAGTTCCTTGATGGGACAGATTTCTGCCTTGTCTGTGTTACTTCACAAAAAGCTGGCAGCTGTGCCAGATTTTCTAGCCTTTGTTCAGGCTCTGGTTAGAATCAAGCCTGTTTACAAAATTTTGACTCCTCCTTGGAGTCTCAACCTAGTTCTTTCAGTTCTTCAGGGGGTTCCGTTTGAACCCTTACATTCCGTTGATATTAAGTTATTATCTTGGAAAGTTTTGTTTTTGGTTGCAATTTCTTCTGCTAGAAGAGTTTCAGAATTATCTGCTCTGCAGTGTTCTTCTCCTTATCTGGTGTTCCATGCAGATAAGGTGGTTTTGCGTACTAAACCTGGTTTTCTTCCAAAAGTTGTTTCTAACAAAAACATTAACCAGGAGATAGTTGTGCCTTCTTTGTGTCCTAATCCAGTTTCAAAGAAGGAACGTTTGTTGCACAACTTGGATGTAGTTCGTGCTCTCAAATTTTACTTAGCAGCTACTCAGGATTTCAGACAAACTTTGTCTTTGTTTGTTGTTTATTCTGGTAAACGGAGAGGTCAAAAAGCAACTTCTACCTCTCTCTCCTTCTGGATTAAAAGCATTATCCGATTGGCTTATGAGACTGCCGGACGGCAGTCTCCTGAAAGAATCACAGCTCACTCCACTAGGGCTGTGGCTTCCACATGGGCCTTCAAGAACGAGGCTTCTGTTGATCAGATATGTAAGGCAGCGACTTGGTCTTCACTGCACACTTTTTCTAAATTTTACAAATTTGATACTTTTGCTTCTTCTGAGGCTATTTTTGGGAGAAAGGTTTCGCAAGCCGTGGTGCCTTCCATTTAGGTGACCTGATTTGCTCCCTCCCTTCATCCGTGTCCTAAAGCTTTGGTATTGGTTCCCACAAGTAAGGATGACGCCGTGGACCGGACACACCTATGTTGGAGAAAACAGAATTTATGTTTACCTGATAAATTACTTTCTCCAACGGTGTGTCCGGTCCACGGCCCGCCCTGGTTTTTTTAATCAGGTCTGATAATTTATTTTCTTTAACTACAGTCACCACGGTAACATATGGTTTCTCCTATGCAAATATTCCTCCTTAACGTCGGTCGAATGACTGGGGTAGGCGGAGCCTAGGAGGGATCATGTGACCAGCTTTGCTGGGCTCTTTGCCATTTCCTGTTGGGGAAGAGAATATCCCACAAGTAAGGATGACGCCGTGGACCGGACACACCGTTGGAGAAAGTAATTTATCAGGTAAACATAAATTCTGTTTTTTTACAATATTCATCCATGTTATAAATAAAAATATTATTGTTCATTAATGACTTTTTTGGACAGTCGATTTACTAAATAATTCTAATGAAAACAAAATACTATTAAATATTTCTCTAACAACCATTTATAACCTTTAATAACAAGATTTTAATTATGTTAAAATTAACGTATATAAGTATTTCAGTCTAACTTGTTTTTAGAAAACGTGATCTTTTATTTTCCAATAATAATTCTTGGTCGTGGCTTGCTAGCGATGTTATCGGGCAAAGAATAATTTTTGGATTCCCATGTGTAGTCCAAGTCACCATTATATAAGTAAAGTACATCGACTAACATTGGAAATATGTGATCCATGTTCATGGATTCATAAATTGGCCTCAGCTGCCATTCCTTTTTACTGATTTGAACTTCAAATCACCTAAGCGACCACTTGTTTCAGTTTCTCTCCTTATGCGTTCTTGGATTCGTGTTGTGTTATGTGCCAGTGCAGCAAGTTTGGTCCTAGCTTCCATTGCATCCATAGAGAAATGCACTCTTTTGGGCCTATATTTTAATACAAGGCCGTGAAACACTTCTATTGAACCAGTATGACAGAATTGAGATAGACTTTTGAAATCCTTATCCATCCTTGGATCACATATTATTTGTTGCAAGTTTTCAAAAGCCTTGCTTTTTGGATCTAACCATGCTCTTTCACGTTCAGCATCTTCATTCAATTCTTCATGTCCACAAACATTAATAGAACTTCCATCATTCCAAGAGTGTATATTACATATGTGATACAATGATGATTGCCAAATTTTTCGCATTATATCAGCATTGCCATTACACTTTAAGCTGGAGGTCCAAAGGTGATTAATTAAAGAAGGGATCCATGTTGCAATCGACTTACAATTTTTTTTTCTACTTAAGGAAATTAATTTCTTACGAATACTCTTGCCGTAGTGCCAAATGTCAAATTGATGTTTTATTACTGGGTATTGCTCTCTCAAAATTTTTTGTATGCTTACATGCCTGTCAGTTGTAATTTGTAGTACCATTAACTGTTCTATAGCTATGTTGTTCATAGCTCTACGAAAGGCCTTGGACTCCATCGCTACTGATGAAAATGCCTCTGTGACTTGTACTATGTTTAAATCGATAATTTTTTTGGACTCGTCTTCAATCATCATATAAGTACAATACTTTGCACAATATCCAGGGCTATCACATTGCCCATCACCACACAATGTGATAGCCCTGTCCCTAAAGCTGTTTGTTTTTTTTCCTGGTCTTGAACCCAATGTAGTTCAACAGTTGGAAATAAAAATTTCTTTTGAATTTTATAATAAGTTTGACTTGAAATAGATTGTAGACCCAGGTATTCAGAAAATTCAGATACTTTTTCAAAATTATTGCCACTGAATAAGATGGAAGCAGAATATAATAGATTACGAATTGGCATTTGTTGAATTTTAGGTTGACTATACCATAGTTTGCCTTCATGTCCTGAAAGACATTCACCTGTAACTATTAGTAAAGTTCCAAGTATTCTTTTTTCTTTTGAAATTATTGGTGCACTGCAATCCTTTTGCGAGCAAGGTAGAAACTGTAATAACTCATCTAAACAACTTTCGAAAACAAAGTATTTTTTTTCTCTAACGTAGAAATCGAAATTTTTTTCTTTTAATATACTGTACTCATCTGCTGTAGTCATACTGGTGTCTGGACTGTAATTTGGGTCTTTGAGTACAGAATTATCAACTAATTGACTACTTGCCACAGTTTCATTTAATAACTCTGAATCTAACATCATATCTTCTGTTGCATCATCATTTATATCCATTGGTGACGAGGGGAAAATAGGTGACATATTAACTATCAGAGGTTGTAAGTGTTCGTCCATAGTATTAATTTCTAAGGCGGTGTCAGGTCCTGTCCAAGTGCCAATAGATGTCAATGTTTTATTTCCAGTTATGTCGCCCATTGTCCAACTATAAGCATCCTTAGTAGTTTTTAATCCAATGGTTGAAGTTGAAGCATTTGTTCTAGGTAATATGAAATCTGTTTGTGTACTTGTAGATTTGGAACCATGCTTTCTATCAAATTGAATCACTTTATCTTGAACAATAGTTTCTGTGTTGGTGTAGACATCTCTTTTTGATGTATTGATCGAATGTCCGCAACATTGATATGTAACAACACTGGGGAGACACATTGCTGAGATTGAAGATGTAGGAACAACTGGATCAATAACACTTTCTGTGACTGAACCTTCTTTCATTGAAACCACTATATTTTTACTAGTCATCAGCTTATCTTGATGTTTTTCAGACATTTTTTTCAAAGCTTCAATTTTTTTTGCAAATTATTACCAAAGATTGAAGGTATTGCATGTTTATTTAGAGACATTTTCAAACCACTAGAATAATAATCACTAGGGGTGAAATGAAGAGAGCACATTCTATATCGACCATTCTTGTTGGTTTGAATCACTCTAGAAACCATTTCATCAATTGCATCATCAAACTGTCCAGTAGCTGACAACCATTGAAAAATAAGTTCTGGTGAGTTAGGAAACTTATGAAGGGATGTCGATACATTCAGTTTTGTCCTTTGGCTGGAGTTTGGACACAAATTATATATGCAAGTCGACATTATATCTTCTGAAAAATAAATAAATATATAATTAAAAATAATAATAAGGAATATATGTATTTGAATAACAAAATTATAATTTTAAATTAGTAACAATAATGCAATATTAAATAAGTTTACATACGTGTGTATATATGTGTATATATATATATATATATATATATATATATAAATAAATATAAAAATATATATATATATTTATGTCAATTTATTGTTTGCAATATATATAACAAAAAACTTAGATATTTTTGTATATATTTATTATAATATTTATGTGCATTTGTTTTTACAAATGCACTGACGGTACAAAAAAAAAACTGGCTCGATACCATGATTAACCTGTTCTATTTCAAGTTAAAAAATGGGTGCAAATTTTTTTAAAACAATAATGCTTTTCACAATTGAACAATCAAAGTAGACGCACCCTAGCATCAGGTGCTGATGATTTTTTTAATGATTCTGAACACACAGATGACTCACTAGCAAACCTCTTAAAGGAAGTTGAAAAATATATGATTAAAGAAACCAAATATCACCTTGAGATAGTAACCTTAGAAAAATATTTGAAAGAACAAATTACCCCTAGAGGATTACGAATTCTAAAAAATCCCACATTTGGTCAGGATAACCTTATGTTTATGACCAAGTGGAATCATATTTTAGAAGAATGCACAAGAAAACTTATGAATCTTATTATTAGTGAAAAGAAAAAAATATTGGATGAGGCAAATATAGAAATTAACATGCTGGAACAAAAAATAACTCCCCATATGGAGATCAAGCAATATGGGGAACTTTCACAAAAAGTGGCAGAAAATTTAGATTGTTTAAAAAAAGTGATCAAAGACACTAAGAGAAAGAAATACTTTAGAGACTATGAGGATTATAAAGAAAGGAAAGAAAGAAATTATAGAGCTAAAAATAGAAGAACACGTATTCAAAATACTAGTAATTCCAACAAGGAGCGTTTACAATATAAAGATCAAGACTTTAGATACACACATAGAAATAATTATTATGGCAATACATCAAATCATCGCCAACATAATTCTTTAGCACATAGAGAAAGAGAGAGCTACTATAATAAAAGAAAGGAAGATATTTCCTACGCAGATCACAGATATCCACAGAAAAATTATGATATGACTTATAATAAAAATATGAATTATAGGAACAATCAGGATAGATCTGAACAGTGGGCAAGAGAAGAAAATAATTAGCAACAACCTAGAAATCCTTTTAAAAATCATAAAGAACAATATCCAAAAGAAACCACCACCCATAATAGATTTGGAGCTTTAGCAAGATATAACTCAGAAGAGGAGGAGGTTTTTATAGAGGCTGGAAAAAGAAAATACACAAGAACGGATTCAGATCTGTTCAACAAAAGACGCAAAAACATGGACAGAACGGATTACTAAGTAATAAACACAATAATAAACAAATAAATAAAAAAGATAATGGTATTTTCAATCTGTCGAGTACCACACTATCAGAAGCCCAAACCTCTGTCTTAAACAAAGGGCTAAATTTTGCTCCCAGTTACAGAATGAATAAATTTGAAGCCTTTATAGGAATTCAGAAGTTTATTAGAAATCTATGCATAAAAAAAGTTTTTTTTACTAACAATCCCATAATCAGTAACAGTTCTATAGAAATAAATAAATATAAACATATAGAGGTACATAAAAAGTCCTCCTTTAATCCCACACAGTGCAAATCAGCACCTATGGAGACATTCTTAGAACTAGTACATAGGGATATTAAAAATATGAAAATTAATTATGGTTCCAATCTCACTAAACTAGAACAAACAGCCTTGGCAGATTTAAAAATGAATGATAAGATAGTCATAAAGCCCGCGGACAAGGGCGGAGGGACAGTTATCATGGATAAAACTAAATACAATGAGGAATGTCTTAGACAACTTAAAAACACTGAGGTATATATCGAACTTGATAGTAATCCAATAATAAAATTTAAAAAAAGACTAGAACTTCACTTGGAAAAAGGCTTTAAAACAGGCATTGTGAATAAAAAAGAATATCAATATATCTACAACCAATTTCCAAAAACTCCCACTTTTTATATACTGCCGAAAATACACAAGGATCCATCTAACCCCCTGGGTAGACCCATAGTGTCAGGGGTTAATTCCCTCACAAGCAACTTATCGGCATATATAGACCAATTTTTACAGACTTATGTCGTAAAGACAAAATCATATTTGAAAGATACCTTAAGTATCCTTAACCATTTAGAAAAACTCGAGTGGAATCCAAATTGGTGGTTGGTGACTAGTGATGTCACGTCACTTTACACCATAATAGACAAAAATCTTGGCATAGCTTCAGTAAAAAACATCCTAGAAAAAGATGACTCTTTGGATAAAAAACAACTTGAGTTTATATTAGACAGCATAGCTATAATTCTAGAAACCAACTACTTTTGGTTCAACCACCAATACTATTTCCAAGTAGGAGGCACAGCGATGGGCACCAGATTTGCGCCCAGCTATGCCAATTTATATATGGCCAATTGGCAAAATCAATATATTTACAACTCTAGCTGGGCGCAATATCTGGTGTCTTATCATCGCTACATAGATGACCTTTTCTTCTTATGGTCAGGAAGTGAGAACCAATTACTTGAATTCATGGAATATTTGAAAACAATTGAGTTCAAAGTAGCTCTAACTTGGAATTATAGTCAAACCAAGGTAGAATTTTTAGACCTTGAAATATACATTGAGAATGAAATGTTGAAGTCGAAATTTTTTTTTAAAAGCATAGACGTAAACAATTACATAAGCCTCGAAAGTTGTCATCAAAAACATTGGCTTAAAAATGTCCCCAAAGGTCAATTCGTTCGACTGAGACGTAATTGTAAAGAACAAGATATGTAGGCTCAATCTCAAATCCTAAAAAAACGTTTTTTAGAGAAAAATTATCCAGTTAATTTTCTAGATGAAAAAATAGAAGAAGTAACCAACATGGACAGGTCAGATTTATTAAAATATAAAATCAAAAATAAGAAATTCACTGATGATAAACTAGCAAATAGACTTATCTTCCAACATAGCACGCAGAGTGGAGAACTTAGGAACATCATACAAAAACACTGGGGAATTCTCACAAGAGATGCAGCATTAAATGAATTTTTAGGCGATGGACCTAACATAATTTTTAGAAAGGTTCCCAATCTTAAGTTTCAACTATCCCAATGTATTAAAGAAGTAGACAACAACAAAGTAAAAAATTGGTTGCTAACATCTGAAATGGGTTTTAGAAAGTGTCAATTCTGCAATGCTTGCAAATTTATGAAAAAAACTCAAATTCTGTAAAAAAAAAATTTCTGGAGATAAGAAAAGGGAGTACAGTATAGATCAATTTATTACTTGCAATAGCAAAAACGTAATTTACATGTTACGATGCTCATGCAATTTAATCTATATAGGGCATACCTCTAGACTTCTAAAAATTAGGATGAATGAGCATATTTACAATATTGAAAAGGGTTATGCTAATCATACAGTATCGTCTCACTTTGATAAAAAGCACAATAGAAATGTAAAGGATTTGGAATTTCTGGGCATTAGGAAATTAGAACAGAATTGGAAGGGAGGAGACACACAGAATAGATTGGGACAATTGGAAATGAAGTGGATCCATATTATGGATAGCTTCATACCCAATGGTCTTAATAAAGATTTTGAAATCCATCACTTTTTGTGAAAGTTATTTATAAGTACAGCTACGAAGGCTATAAAATCTATATATGTCTTTTTTCATTTTTTTTTTTTAATTTTAATAATTTTTTTTTTAATTTTTTTTAATTTTAATATTTTTTTTTTTTAATTTTTAATTTTAATAATTTTTTTTTTTTTAATTTTTCTTAATTTTTTAATTTTTTTTTGTCCACACTTATATTATCAGTGCTAAATAGTTTTAGAATGTTTCACGAACTTATTTTCAATATATGGAACCCCAAATGTAAAATTAAACACATAGTTAGAAACAGTAACCTCAACATCCTATCATAACTTTTCAGCGCAAACACACAAAAGTACAATATATGTTTTTAAACATGTTACATGCTAACAAATAAAATCTATTTTTATAAACAGTGCGACACAACTAGATTTATGATAAGCCTAGTAGTTTAATTATGGTCCGTAGGACATATAGTCAGTAACATCACTTAAACTTAAAAAAAAAAAAAATATATAACTAATACCTTCACATTAAGGGGTTAAAAAACCCCAAATACCTACATATATCATCAGTATAGACACTAATTGCAGGCACAATGTGATTATGCTTTTTGAAGTTTTGCATATATGTATAATGCTATAACATTATAATGCATAATTTCCCAATTCTGGTTATCCATCTTAACATCTATGCATATATCAACAAAATGTATAAAACTGAAAGAAGTTGAAAAACATACTAGTTGTTTAATGACAAATTACCTAAATGCCAACTTCCAAAATGGAGGATGTAACCACAAACCTGGCAGAAACTCATCAATGGATTGTTTAAAAGGACTCTTGGACATGCGCACTAACATTCCTTGACAAAGCATACCAGCGAAACGTACGTCGGAACTGAACTGTTCTATATTGAGTTTTATTGCGTCTCTACACTAGCCAGGACACCTGGGGGTTTAGCGCTATTGTCTTGCTACTAAAAAGGTTTTGGTTTCAGCGGTCACACTCCTGCTGATCCATTTACCTCTTTGCAAGTTTGGCGATTTGAAGCATTTGTTACAGCATATCTGCTTTTGTACCCTTACATTGTGGTGTTATCAAGGCTTATGTGACGCTTTTATATATTTTAAAATAAATTTGTATCCAAGTTTTGCCTAGTGTACTGTTTTCCCATCAGTATAAAGTGGGAGTGCGCATATCCTTGAGCTTAGTGGAAAGCTCCAACAAATGTGAGTAGTCATTTGTTACAAAACTACTTCCTCAAAGTGCCATTATAGATTCACACTATGTTGCAATTTTCTGTTTCCTTTTTTATGGGATCTCACTGAGGAATGCTAACAAGTTGAAAAACTCATCCAGAGGACACAGACATATCCTTGATTCAGAACTTTATTTGGTTTTCCTTTTATGATTTTTGTTATCACATTTATTTCACCTTTTTTTCTTTGTGATATTCGGTATATTTATTGTAATCATGTAGTATATCAGTGTATTCATGACTGTTACGGTAAGTACAGTAATAAACTAATAGATCCTTTATGAACAAGAAACAAAGCAGCACAAGTGTGTGTATATATATATATATATATATATATATATATACACACGTTTTTTGAGTATTATGTATATATACATATATATTTGATTTTATTTATTTATACGTATATATATATATATATATTTTTTTTTTTTAAATATATATATGTTTGTATGTGTATCAATATATATATAGATATATAAATATCTGTATATACGTATGTATATGAATGCATATATATCTAGATGCATGTATATATATATATATATATATATATATATATGTTGATATATATTTAGAGATTTAATTATATACATATATATATCTGTATACGCATGTATATGGATGCGTATATATTTAGATGCATGTATATATATATATATGTGTATGTTTATATATATATTTAGATATTTAATTATATACACATATATATCTGTCTCTCTCTATATATATATATATATATATATATATATATATATATATATATATGTATATATTTTATTATTAATATATATAGATACATATCGATTTGTGTGTGTATATATATATATATATATATATATATATATATATATATATATATATATATATATGTGTATATAATTACATCAAATCAATGTAAATATTTGGATAGGAAATTAGTACATCTAGGCAAGTATCCCTGCTTGCATTCTTTTATATATCAATATATAGATTTCATTATCTGTGTGTATGTATATATATATATATATATATATATATATATATATATATATATATATATATATATATATATATATATATTCATAAAGATGTATACATACATATGTATGTATATATATATATATATATATATATATATATATATGTATGTAGAAATATATATATATATATATGTATATATATCTTTATATATGTATATATATCAATCTTTATAAATATATATATCTATATATACATATGAATGTGTATATATATATATATTTATATATATATATATATATATATATATATATATATATATATTTCCACTGTGTATCTGCACTCACAATTCAAAGATAGTCAGCAACCAGGGTGCTCACTCAAAATTTAAATAAGTATCAACAAGTAGGGACTGCACTCACTGGATTAAGTTCAAATAATACCTTATTTATTCAATGGTGACGTTTCGGGGTCCGCAAACCCCTTCCTCAGACCAAACGTCTATATAAAAATAGTTATAAAAATAGATTATTACAGTTTGCAATAAAGATGTCATACTAATTTGCTTGGGAGGAAATAGTTACTATGACAATAAGTATTTGGTTTATGGTGGTCTAATCCTTTCAAAATTTACCTTTTGTCTAACAGTATAATTAAAAAATATCTTTATTTACATTGGCATTTCAAAATTAGATATATATATATATATATATATATATATATATACACGGACAAGCACTAAAAAAGATATATAGGTAGACACACAAACATAAACACAAACATTATAAAAAACTGGTTATTAGACTAGTCATTGTTAATATTGAATAAATATGAAATATATATATCCAATTTTGTAATTAATTGTGTTTAGTGCAGATATTTTTAATAAACACAGATTAAAAACAACATATCTCCAAGCATTTTAATTGTATTTTTTATACTGCTGTAATTTGAATTTTATTTTAATATATCCCCATTATTTAAAGTTGATTGAACAATAGTTTTAACGGATTAGAAATAAAATGATCAACATGCTTATTAATGGTGTTGAGACTATTGATGATTGAATAAGATTTGAAATATGTAAGGCATAAAGAAAATTAAAAAAAATTATGCAAACTAATTCTAAGTTTTAATGTAAGTTGTATTAATGTCATAATAAGCCATAACATGTTATCCAAAATCAATCTATATGGATAATAATCCAAATTCATTATGATCCTGCCTCAACTTAGATAACTATCATTTAGGTGCAGTCTACCTTTTTTTTTTAGCAATACACTAATGTGCGAAATACAAAAACATTATTAGTCGTTTATAAATAAACAATATTATCTCGGCAAAATAAGGAGTTGATGCGAATAGGGGATTTACCTAAAACCACGTAATGGAGTACTATAAGTAAGATAATCGGAACGGAAACAACTTGGGTTATTATGGTTCCGCTTTTAATGTTCCTATTGTATCGAGCATGCGCTAACGCCCGTGAACGCGCTGGGATTGAAGTAGGAGAAATGGGATATAACTGCCGGCTAGTTTGAAGAAGACGAGCTGTACGTCACAGTGGGGGGAGTTAAGCAGCCATATTAGGAGACAAATTTTGAAGTTATCGATGAGGATTAAACAGTGAAGGCAGTAAGTAAGAGAAAGGGGGAACGTTGAAGCTTGCTCTTTATACTTAGTTTAGAAACATAGATTATTGTTGTGGGCAGTGTTGAATGTCCCTTTAAATTGGAAATATTCTGTTAGTGCTCTAGAGAGATGTTCCACAAAGGGTTGGTGTGATAGTAATCATTCATCTATCATCCATTGAAAGGGCCTAGTGGGGGTGTTGGGCTTACAGACCTCATTTTATTTGTTGCCTAAGGTTGTTTTTTCTTAAAACTTTAGCAGTGAGATTGTTGTTCCTTGTTTGTGTCCTAATTCTAATAATGCTTTAGGGAGATCTTTACATTCTTCGGATGTTGTTAGGGCATTGAAATATTACCTTGATTGCTTCTAAGGAAAAAAATCTAGTTTATTCATTTGTTTTTTGGTTCTATTAATGGTCAGAAAGCTTCTGCGGTTTCTTTGGCCTCTTGGTTGAAACTATTGATTCACAAGGCTTATTTGGAGGTAGGTCAGCCTCCATGGCAGTGGATTACTGCTAATTCTACTCGTGGCTAGCTGGGCTGTTAGCTCAGCATACTAATGCTCTGTGGCTACTCTGTACTGTAGCAAACCGAGGGTTGCTAGTTTGATCCCTGGCGAGGTCTACTCGGCTTTCCTCCTTTCGAGGTTGATTAAATGAGCAGCACCTTGTGTCCCTAAGGGGGATTAGCCGTACTTTTCAAGCACAATCATGTTAATGTTGCTTGGACGCCTGTTAGCTCTTAGTGTCCTTTCTTTTACAAAGATATGACGAGTCCACGGATTTCATCCTTACTTGTGGGATATTAACCTCCTGCTAACAGGAAGTGGCAAAGAGCACCACAGCAGAGCTGTATATATAGCCTCTCCCTTCCCCTCCACCCTCAGTCATTCTCTTTGCCTGTTTTATACTAGGAAGAGGTAAAGTGAGGTGTTAGTTTTATTTTCTTCAATCAAGAAGTTTTTTATTTTAAATGGTACCGGTGTGTACTATTTTCCTCAGGGGTTATGGAAGAAGATTTCTGCCCTGAGGTTGATGATCTTAGCAGTTGTAACTAAGATCCACGCTGGTCCCTACAAGACTTCTGAAGGTAACACATGAGACATCTTCAGTGTGGAGACCGGTTTCATGCTACAAGCAGCATTAAGGTATGTGCAGCCTTTTATTTCTGAGGAGACTTGATATATCAGAACTGTCTGGCCTTTATTTCCCTGTATGAGAATGGGGTAAGCAGTAGACCTGTTATACAGAGAGGTGTTACTGAAGTCCCTTGTTTCTATTTTTCTGAGATGACATAAGGGCATGATATGACACTCTGGGAGAGGCATAAAGGCAGCAAATCGATAAGGCAGTTAAACGATTGAGCCATCTTTTATTATATATCCAGCATGACTTGCTGGGATGTGTTTGGGGTGTGTTTTTGTGTTCCCCTTAGCTGTGTGAAAAACCGCTTCTCCATGCGGTTGTGTTTGGGCCTACTCCAACTTCGGCCATAAGGGGCGGGGCTTGTTTTTGCACGCTCAGATGCGCACTTCCTTCTAACTACTGCAGCAGCTTTTTGGTTTGAAGCTCTGGAAGAGTCTCTGAAGGTTGAGACTCTGTTAGATGACATTTTGGATAGAATTAAGGCTCTCAAGTTAGCTAATTCTTTTATTACTGATGCCGCTTTTCAAATTGCTAAATTATCGGCGAAAAATGCAGGAATTGCTATTCTAGCGCGTAGAGCATTGTGGCTCAAATCTTGGTCTGCTGATGTATCATCAAAAACTAAGCTTTTAGCTATTCCCTTTAAAGGTAAGACCCTTTTCGGGCCAGAATTGAAGGAAATCATTTCTGACATTACAGGAGGTAAAGGCCATGCCCTACCTCAGGATAAGTCTGTTAAGATGAGAGGTAAATAGAATAATTTTCGTTCCTTTCGGAATTTTAAGGGAGGACCTTCTGCTTCCTCTTCCTCCACAAAGCAGGAAGGGAATTTTACCCAATCTAAGTCAGTCTGGAGGCCCATCCAGAATTGGAATAAAGGTAAACAATCCAAGAAGCCCGCTGCTACTACAAAGACAGCATGAAGGGGTCGCCCCCGATCCGGGACCGGATTTAGTAGGGGGCAGACTTTCTTTCTTTGCCCAGGCTTGGGCAAGAGATGTTCAGGACCCCTGGGCACTAGAAATAGTGACCCACGGTTATCAATTGGATTTCAAGGATTTTCTCCCAAGAGGGAGGTTTCATCTTTCACGATTATCTGCAGACCAGATAAAAAGAGAGGCGTTCTTACGCTGTGTAAAAGACCTTGTTACCATGGGAGTAATTTGTCCAGTTCCAAAATCGGAACAAGGACAGGGGATTTACTCAAATCTATTTTTGGTTCCCAAAAAAGATGGCACTTTCAGACCCATCTTAGACCTCAAATGTCTAAACAAGTTTCTCAGAGTTCCATTGTTCAAGATGGAGACTATACAAACAATCTTACCAATGATCCAGTAGGGATAGTGATAGTGTAGTGTTAGGTTTAATTGTAGATAATTGTAGGTATTTTATTTAATTAATTTATTGATAGTGTAGTGTTAGGTTTAATTGTAACTTAGGTTAGGATTTATTTTACAGGTAATTTTGTAATTATTTTAACTAGGTAGCTATTAAATAGTTATTAACTATTTAATAGCTATTGTACCTGGTTAAAATAAATACAAAGTTGCCTGTAAAATAAATATTAATCCTAAAATAGCTACAATATAATTATAATTTATATTGTAGCTATATTAGGGTTTATTTTACAGGTAAGTATTTAGCTTTACTTAGGATTAATTTATTTAATAAGAGTTAATTTATTTTGTTAGATAAAAATTATATTTAACTTAGGGGGGTGTTAGGGTTAGACTTAGCTTTATGGGTTAATAAATTTAATAGAGTAGCGGTGAGGTCCAGTCGGCAGATTAGGGGTTAATACTTGGTTAGGTGGCGGTGATGTTAGGGAGGGCAAATTAGGGGTTAATACTATTTATTATAGGGTTAGTGAGGCGGATTAGGGGTTAATAACTTTATTATAGTAGCGGTGAGGTCCGGTCGGCAGATTGGGGTTAATAAGTTTAGTTAGGTAGCGGCGACATTGGGGGGGGCAGATTAGGGGTTAATAAATATTATGTAGGTGTCGGCGGTGTTAGGGGCAGCAGATTAGGGGTCTATAGGGATAATGTAGGTTGCGGCGGTGTGCGGTCGGCAGATTAGGGGTTACAATTTTTTATTAGAGTGGCGGCGATGTGGGGGGACCTCGGTTTAGGGGTACATAGGTAGTTTATGGGTGTCAGTGTACTTTAGAGCACAGTAGTTAAGTGCTTTATGAACCGACGTTAGCCCAGAAAGCTCTTAACTCCTGGCCTTTTCTCTGCACCTGGAGTTTTGTCGTTAGAGTTCTAACGCTCACTTCAGCAAAGACTCTAAATACCAGCGTTAGAAAGATCCCATTGAAAAGATAGGATACACAAGTGGCGTAGGGGGATCTGCGGTATGGAAAAGTCACGGCTGCAAAGTGAGCGTTAGACCCTTTCCTGACTGACTCTAAATACCAGCGGGCGGCCAAAACCAGCATTAGGAGCCCCTAACGCTGGTTTTGACGGCTAACACAGAACTCTAAATCTAGCGGAAAGATTCTAAATACTTGCCGAGCACTTCAGTCCATTCCTCAGCCATCAGTGGCTCAGTGTATGGAGGTAATTGGATTAATGGTAGCAGCAATGGACATCATTCCGTTTGGTCACTTTCATCTCAGACCGCTGCAGCTGTGCATGCTCGGTTAGTGGAATGGGGATTATGCGGATTTATCTCCTCAGATAAACCTAGACCAAAAAACCAGAGACTCTCTTCTTTGGTGGTTGTCACTGGATCATCTGTCCTAGGGGACTTGTTTCCGCAGACCCTCGTGGGTCATAGTGACAACAGACGCCAGCCTTCTGGGCTGGGGTGCAGTCTGGAACTCCCTGAAGGCTCAGGGTGTTTGGACTCTGGTGGAGTCTTTACTTCCAATCAATATTCTGGAACTGAGAGCAATATTCAATGTGCTTCAGGCATGGCCTCAGTTGGCTTATATCAATCAGGGGGGAACAATGAGTCCCTTAGCGATGAGAGAGGTATCCAAGATAATCCGTTGGGCGGAAGCCCACTCTTGTCATCTGTCAGCAATCTACATCCCAGGGGTAGAAAACTGGGAAGCGGATTTTCTAAGTCGACAGACTTTTCATCCGGGGGAGTGGGAACTCCACCCGGAGGTGTTTGCCTCACTGATTCTCCGATGGGGCAGACCGGAATTGGATCTGATGGCATCTCGACAGAATGCCAAGCTTCCAAGATACGGATCCAGGTCGAGGGATCCTAAGGCCGAACTGATAGATGCCTTGGCAGTGCCTTGGTCGTTCAGCCTAGCTTATGTGTTTCCACCATTTCCTCTCCTTCCATGCGTGATTGCTCGAATCAAACAGGAGAGAGCTTCAGTGATCCTGATAGCGCCTGCGTGGCCACGCAGGACTTGGTATTCGGATCTAGTGGACATGTCCTCTCTGCCACCGTGGAAACTTCCTTTGAGACAGGACCTTCTCATTCAAGGTCCTTTCCAACATCCAAATCTAATTTCTCTGCAGCTGACTGCGTGGAGATTGAACGCTTGATTTTATCGAAGCGAGGATTCTCTGATTCGGTCATCAATACTTTGATACAGGCTAGAAAGCCTGTCACTAGAAAAATCTATCATAATATATGGCGTAAATATCTTTATTGGTGTGAATCCAAGGGTTACTCATGGAGTAAAGTTAGGATTCCTAGGATTCTGTCTTTTCTCCAAGAAGGATTGGAGAAAGGGTTATCAGCAAGTTCTTTAAAGGGACAAATTTCTGCTTTGTCTATTCTGTTTCACAAACGTTTGGCAGATGTGCCAGATGTTTAGTCTTTTTGTCAGGCTCTATCTAGAATTAAGCCTGTATTTAGACCCATTACTCCTTCCTGGAGTTTGAATTTAGTTCTTCGAGTTCTTCAAGGGGTTCCATTTAAACCCATGCATTCCATAGATATCAAATTGATATCTCGGAAAGTTTTGTTTTTAGTTGCTATTTCTTCTTCTCGAAGAGTTTCTGAGCTTTCATCGCTACAGTGTGATTCTCCTTATCTCATATTTTATTCTGATAAGGTGGTGTTACGTACCAATCCTGGATTCCTTCCTAAGGTTGTTTCAAATAAGAATATTAATCAGGAAATTGTTGTTCCTTCCTCATGTCCTAACTCTTCTTCTAAGAAGGAGCGTATGGTGCATAATTTGGATGTGGTCCGTGCCTTAAAGTTTTACTTATAAGCAACTAAGGATTTCCGTCAATCATCTTCATCATTCATTGTTTATTCTGGAAAGCGTAGGGGTCAGAAAGCTACGGCTACCTCTCTTTCTTTTTGGCTGAGAAGTATCATCCGTCTGGCATATGAGACTGCTGGACAGCAGCCTCCTGAAAGAATTATGGCTCATTCTACTAGGGCTGTGGCTTCCACATGGGCCTTTAAAAACGATGCATCTGTTGAACAGATTTGTAAGGCTGCGACTTGGTCGTCCCTTCACACTTTTTCCAAATTTTACATATTTTGATACTTTTGCTTCTGAGGCTATTTTTGGGAGAAAGGTTCTTCAAGTAGTGGTGTCTTCTGTTTAGGTTCCTGTCTTGTCCCTCCCTTTCATCTGTGTCCTTTTGCTTTGGTATTGGTATCCCACAAGTAAGGATGAAATCCGTGGACTCGTCATATTTTTGTAACAGAAAAGTAAATGTATTCTTACCTGATAAATTAACTTATTTTACGATATGACGAGTCCACGGCCCACCCTGTTCTTTTTAAGACAGTTTTTCTTTATATTTTTTGTAAACTTCAGTCACCTCTGCACCTTTTAGCCTTTCCTTTTCTCTTCCTATACCTTCGGCCGAATGACTGAGGGTGGAGGGGAAGAGAGGGGCTATATATATAGCTCTGCTGTGGTGCTCTTTGCCACTTCCTGTTAGCAGGAGGTTAATATCCCACAAGTAAGGATGAAATCCGTGGACTTGTCATATCGTAAAAGAAATTAATTTATCAGGTAAGCATAAATTTACTTTTTATGGCCTTGGCTTTTTGGGTAGTCTCTTCCCTTTTGGTCGGGACGTGCAAGGGCTTCTTGCTCTTATTGTCTGTTTTATTCTGGATTTTTCCCTGGGAGGTCTGTTTTTTTATATCAGATGCGGGATTTATGTTCCTGGAAGATTGTTTAATCTAAACATTTGTCGGGTCCGGGCTTCTTGTCCTGATCTTCCCGTTGCCGAGGGTTTTATTCTGCGTTTTCTCTTTGTGGATACCGCTGTGGGATGTTACCGGACCTTATGATCCTAGGACTGGCCTGGGGTTCCAGTTTCCGGGGTACTTGGGCTTAGCCCTTGTTCTGGCTGTAATGTTTTACAACTTGGCCAGATTTACTGAGAGCTTGGGCTCCTTGGGGCTTGTCTTGTGCCCGACGATACGGTTCCCTTGGACAGCCAACTAATGTGACCTGATGGTGGGCTTTACTGCCTAGCAAATGGAAGGTTTGCAGTTTCTCAACTGTCACTTTTGTGCCTGGTATGTGTGCTAGCACACAATGGTGTTTTAAGGGGTTCTTTCCGTGTTCGTCAGTGACGTGGCCTTGTGTCCTCTCTGTTCTTACTACGACTTCCTGTCTTATGGGCAGGTGTTTATTGATGCTCTCCTCTTCAGGGGGCTCGTTGACAGAGGCGTGGTTCCTTTTTAAGGGGCCTCTCCTGTGTTCGGTAGGTTGGAACAGATGTTTTATCTGGTTCAGGGATCGGGCTGCTCTTTGAGTTGTTCCTTTCCATCTTGGAAGCTGTTGACTCTGCATTGAGACTTAATCGGGTGGCTTTGCTAGATCTCTTTGGGTCTAATGCCTGCTCGATTGTCTTTAGTTTGAAGTGGCTGTGTCCATTCTTCCGCCCTTTTGGGGACTGGTTTTGGGGTTCCTTTCTGTTCCCTTCCTTTCAGATCTGCCGTTGCTTGGGCTGGTCCGGCTAGGTGTAGGATCTGAGATCTGTTGTTTATCCTCAGGTCTTGGGGGTGCCAGTGGACCTTTTTGTTAGAGGTTCTGTGCCTCTTCCCCTTTGAGATCTGTGAGTAGGTCTGGCGGCCTGGATTGCCTTGAGTGTGTCGTCCTGCCTTGGAGGTTGGGCAATCGGCTAGTTTGTTTGGCCGCTTTTTCCCTTACAGAGAGTGTTTTCTCCATGTCTTCCTACGGATGGCAGCATGTTACTGTACTCAGATGTTTATCTTCTGAGTTTGCTACTTGTAATTTTTCTGTTTGCTCAGTTTCTAAGTTCTGACTTTTGCACAATGTTTCTTCTCCTTGGTGATACCCAGTTGCTCCTTGTGGTTTGGGTGTCATCTTCCCTTGTTCTCTGGATCCTTTTGGGTCTCTGTGAACTTGGCCTTCTTTTGAAGGGGGCTTTTCCTTTATTGGATTTTGCTGTATCTTTTGGGTATCCCTTTGGTTCACCCTTGTCCTTTCCCTTTTGGGGATTTTGGTACATTACTAGTAAGGGTTGTGTGGGCGACGGTTCTCCTGGAGGAGTGTTGGCTCAGTGAGTCAGCTTTGCAGCCTCTTGCTAGGCCTTCGGACTATCTGCGGGTCAGTGTCCTTGGGGCTTTTTCCTTTTAGTTTTTTTGCCCGGCTCAGACGAAGCGGGGTTTCGTTGGGTTGTGTTTTTTTTTTTTCAGGCCTGGTGCCCTCAGAATGGGCCACTTTTTGTACCCTCCCATTTTTGCATTCAGTGTCTTCTATAGCTTGGGTATTATTTTCCCAAAAGTAATGAATGCAGCTGTGGACTCTTTCCATTTATGAAGAAAAACTTAAATTATGCTTACCTGATCATTTTCTTTTCTTCAGATGGAAAGAGCTCACAGCTTCCCACCCTTATTTTTTCTGTGGGGTTTATTTTTTATTCTTCTGGCACCTTTTCACCCTGGTATTTCTTCTACTGTTCCTTGTTCCTCGGCAGAATGACTGGGGGATGAGGGAAGTGGGAGGAGTATTTAAGCCTTTGGCTGGGGTGTGTTTGCCTCCTCCTGGTGGCCAGGTTCTTATTTCCCAAAAGTATTGAATGCACCTGTGGACTCTTTCCATCTGAAGAAAAGAAAATTATCAGGTAAGCATAATTTAAGTTTTTTAATTCCTACCTTTGTTATTATTCCTGGACTCCACAACTTGTGTATTAGTTACCAAAGAGTAATGAATCTTGGTCTCTCACCACCTGTATGAAAGAAAATATAATTTATGCTTACCTGATGAATTCATTTCTTTCATGTTGTTGTTTCACTGCTCCATTTATGGCTCATTCCTTTTTTATACCTCACTTTGCTTGGCTATACATTAGACCGAAGTATGTGTGAGGTGGGAGAGGTTTTATAGAGCTCTTGGGGTTTGGTTATATTTGCCTCCTAGTGGTAGAGAAGAATAATTCCCAAGAGCTTGGCCTATAGCCTACAAAATAAACAGCAGTATTGAAGTCTTTATTTCCAAAAAAAATTCTTAAATTATATGGTTGATTGCTCAGCATTTGTGTTCAATAAAAACTAAATAATACAGATATAGAATAACATAGATTTTTTATGTTTTAGTGGATAGGGACTTCTTTGTAGCTACAACCCTCCTATAATAAATACATTAGGTGCCTGATATTTTATGGCAGTTTCCTACTAATGAGATGGGTATGAATCCCCTATATCTAAAAAAAAAAAAAAAAAAAAAAAAAAACACACACCAAAAAATATCTGATATCCTTTTTTGTTTTTGGAAATGTGTGTATTTGTCTCTCTAAAATAGTCTATTGTAAGCTCCTGCTAATTAAATGGGCACATGACCCTTCTATTTTAAAAGAGGAGTCTCATTCCTTCTAGGTTATATCAGATTGTATAAAAAGGGTCCCTGTATTACCCTCTTTGAGATTTAAATGCAACTTTTTAATGTTATTAAGGTGCTGTAAATACTTTGATGTTAATATTGCCACAATCTCCTTTCTTAAGGGGCTAGTGAAATTTCTGATGCATGCAAACCATTGAAAAAGAGAAGCCGTGCCTCCACGGATGTTGAAGTTGCAAATTCCTGCTACCGTGATGCTTCAGACTCCGATTCACGAGGCATCAGTGATGCACAGGTAAACAATACTTCTTCTACTCCTTTTCTTATTAATAGGACACATTCAGTGGCATAGATGAAATCAAGTGTTTTGAGATTCCTCTGTATAGTTTTTCACAATATTTATGTGAATTGTATTTTTCTGGGCTCTCCATGGTAATACCAGTGAACAACCCTTCCCGAAGTTGTGTGGACAGAACTACCCACTATCCTGGTTACCTATAAGAGGCAACCATTAAAGGGACAGTATACACTTATTTCTTTCATGTAATTAGCAAGAGTCCATGAGCTAGTGACGTATGGGATATACATTCCTACCAGGAGGGGCAAAGTTTCCCAAACCTTAAAATGCCTATAAATACACCCCTCACCACACCCACAAATCAGTTTTTACAAACTTTGCCTCCTATGGAGGTGGTGAAGTAAGTTTGTGCTAGATTCTACGTTGATATGCGCTCCGCAGCAGGTTGGAGCCCGGTTTTCCTCTCAGCGTGCAGTGAATGTCAGAGGGATGTGAGAGGAGTATTGCCTATTTGAATGCAATGATCTCCTTCTACGGGGTCTATTTCATATGTTCTCTGTTATCGGTCGTAGAGATTCATCTCTTACCTCCCTTTTCAGATCGACAATATACTCTTATATATATATATCATTACCTCTGCTGATTTTCGTTTCAGTACTGGTTTGGCTTTCTACAACATGTAGATGAGTGTCCTGGGGTAAGTAAGTAAGCTTATTTTCTGTGACACTCTAAGCTATGGTTAGGCACTTTTTTTATAAAGTTCTAAATATATGTATTCAAACATTTATTTGCCTTGACTCAGGATGTTCAACATTCCTTATTTTCAGACAGTCAGTTTCATATTTGGGATAATGCATTTGAATCAATCATTTTTTTTTCTTACCTTAAAAAATTTGACTTTTTCCCTGTGGGCTGTTAGGCTCGCGGGGGCTGAAAATGCTTCATTTTATTGCGTCATTATTGGCGCGGACTTTTTTGGCGCAAATTTTTTTTTCTGTTTCCGGCGTCATACGTGTCGCCGGAAGTTGCGTCATTTTTTTACGTTTTTTTTTGCGTCAAAAGTGTCGGCGTTCTGGATGTGGCGTCATTTTTGGCGCCACAAGCATTTAGGCGCCAAATAATGTGGGCGTCTTATTTGGCGCTAAAAAATATGGGCGTCATTTTTGTCTCCACATTATTTGTCTCATTATTTATTGCTTCTGTTTGCTAGAAGCTTGTTCACTGGCATTTTTTTTCCCATTCCTGAAACTGTCATTTAAGGAATTTGACCAATTTTGCTTTATATGTTGTTTTTTCTATTACATATTGCAAGATGTTCCACGTTGCAACTGAGTCAGAAGATACTTCAGGAAAATCGCTGCCCGGTGCTGGAGCTACCAAGCTAAGTGTATCTGCTATAAACTTTTGGTATCTGTTTCTCCAGCTGTTGTTTGTATTGCATGTCATGACAAACTTATTAATGCAGATAAAATTTCCTTTAGTACTGTTACATTACCTGTTGCTGTTCCGTCAACATCTAATTTTCAGAGTGTTCCTGATAACATAAGAGATTTTATTTTTAAATCCATTAAGAAGGCTATGTCTGTTATTTCTCCTTCTAGTATACATAAAAGTCTTTTAAATCTTCTCTTTTTTCAGATGAATTTTTAAATGAACATCATCATTCTGATACTGATAATGGTTCTTCTGGTTCAGAGGTTTCTGTCTCAGAGGTTGATGCTGATAAATCTTCGTATTTGTTCAAGATGGAATTTATTCGTTCTTTACTTAAAAAAGTATTAATTGCATTAGAAATAGAGGATTCTGGTCCTCTTGATACTAAATCTAAACGTTTAAATAAGGTTTTTAAATCTCCTGTAGTTATTCCAGAAGTGTTTTCTCTCCCTGATGCTATTTCTGAAGTAATTTCCAGGGAATGGAATAATTTGGGTAATTCATTAACTCCTTCTAAAACGTTTTAAGCAATTATATCCTGTGCCATCTGACAGATTAGAGTTTTTGGGACAAAATCCCTAAGGTTAATGGGGCTGTCTCTACTCCTGCTATATTTTTAGCGGATGTTGCTGCAGCTTCAACTTTTTGGTTAGAAGCTTTAGCGCAACAAGTAACAGATCATAATTTTATAGCATTATTATTATTCTATAACATGCTAATAATTTTATTTGTGATACCATCTTTTGATATCATTAGAGTTGATGTCAGGTATATGTCTCTAGCTATTTTAGCTAGAAGAGCTTTATGGCTTAAAACTTGGAATGCTGATATGTCTTCTAAGTCAACTTTGCTTTCCCTTTCTTTCCAGGGTAATAAATTATTCGGTTCTCAGTTGGATTCTATTATCTCAACTGTTACTGGAGGGAAGGGAACTTTTTTACCAAAGGATAAAAAATCTAAGGTAAATTTAGGTCTAATAATCGTTTTCGTTCCTTTCCTCACAACAAGGAACAAAAGCCTGATCTTTCATCCTCAGGAGCGGTATCAGTTTGGAAACCATTTCCAGTTTGGAATATATCCAAGCCTTATAGAAACCCAAAGCCAGCTCCTAAGTACCCATGAAGGTGCGACCCTCATTCCAGCTCAGCTGGTATGGGGCAGATTACGTTTTCTTCAAAGCAATTTGGATCAATTCCGTTCACAATCTCTGGTTTCAGAACATTGTTTCAGAAAGGTACAGAATTGGCTTCATGTTAAGGCAAAGAGATTTTTTTCTTTCCCGTGTCCCAGTAAACCCAGCAAAGGCTCAGCATTTCTGAAATGTGTTTCAGATCTAGAGTTGGCTGGAGTAATTATGCCAGTTCCAGTTCTGGAACAGGGGCTGGGGTTTTATTCTATCTCTTCATTGTACCAAAGAAGGTCAATTCCTTCAGACCAGTTCCGGATCTATCAATATTGAATCGTTATGTAAGGATACCAACATTCAAGATGGTAACTGTAGGACTATCCTGCCTTTTGTTTAGCAAGGGCATTATATGTCTACAATAGATTTACAGGATGTATATCTGCATATTCCGATTCATCCAGATCACTTTTAGTTTCTGAGATTCTCTTTTTAGACAAGCATTACCAGTTTTGTGGCTCTACCGTTTGGCCTAGTATCAGATCCAAGAATTTTTTCAAAGGTTCTCGGTGCCCTTCTGTCTGTAATCAGAGAACAGGGTTTTGGTATTTCCTTATTTTGGACGATATCTTGGTACTTGCTCAGTCTTCACATTTTCGCAGAATCTCATACGAATCGACTTGTGTTGTTTCTTCAAGATCATGGTTGGAGGATCAATTTACCAAAAAGTTCATTGATTCCTCAGACAAGGGTAACCTTTTTAGGTTTCCAGATAGATTCAGTGTCTATGACTCTGTCCTTGTCAGACAAGAGAAGTTTAACATTGATATCAGCTTGTCAAAACCTTCAGTCACAATCATTCCCTTTGGTAGCCTTATGCATGGAAATTTTAGGTCTTAGGACTGCCGCATCGGATGCGATCCCCTTTGCTCGTTTTCACATGCGACCTCTTCAGCTCTGTATGCTGAACCAATGGTGCAGGGATTACACAAAGATATCTCAATTAATATCTTTAAACCGATTATACGACACTCTCTGACATGGTGGACAGATCACCATCGTTTAGTTCAGGGGGCTTCTTTGTTCTTCCGACCTGGACTATAATCTCAACAGATGCAAGTCTTATAGGTTGGGGAGCTGTGTGGGGGTCTCTGACGGCACAAGGGGTTTGGGAATCTCAGGAGGTGAGATTACCGATCAATATTTTGGAACTCCGTGCAATTTTCAGAGCTCTTCAGTCTTGGCCTCTTCTGAAGAGAGAGTTGTTCATTTGTTTTCAGATAGACAATGTCACAACTGTGGCATAAATCAATCATCAAGGAGGGACTCACAGTCCTCTGGCTATGAAAGAAGTATCTCGAATTTTGGTTTGGGCGGAATCCAGCTCCTTTCTAATCTCTGCGGTTCATATCCCAGGTATAGACAATTGGGAAGCGGATTATCTCAGTCGCCAAACGTTGCATCCGGGCGAATGGTCTCTTCACCCAGAGGTATTTCTTCAGATTGTTCACATGTGGGAACTCCCAGAAATAGATCTGATGGCTTCTCATCTAAACAAGAAACTTCCCTGGTATCTGTCCAGATCCCGGGATCCTCGGGCGGAGGCAGTGGATGCATTATCACTTCCTTGGAAGTATCATCCTGCCTATATCTTTCCGCCTCTAGTTCTTCTTCCAAGAGTATTCTCAAAAGATTCTAAAGGAATGCTCGTTTGTCCTGCTGGTAGCTCCAGCATGGCCTCACAGGTTTTGGTATGCAGATCTTGTCCGGATGGCCTCTTGCCAGCTGTGGACTCTTCCGTTAAGACCTTCTGTCGCAAGGTCCTTTCTTCCATCATGATCTCAAATCCTTAAATTTTAAGGTATGGAGTTTGAACGCTTGATTCTTGGTCAAAGAGGTTTCTCTGACTCTGTGATTAATACTATGTGACAGGCTCGTAAATCTGTATCTAGAGAAATATATTAGAGTCTGGAAGACTTATATTTCTTAGTGTCTTTCTCATCATTTTTCTTGGCATTCTTTTTGAATACCGAGAATTTTACAGTTTCTTCAGGATGGTTTAGATAAAGGTTTGTCCACAAGTTCCTTGAATGGACAAATCTCTGCTCTTTCTGTTCTTTTTCACAGAAAGATTGCTAATCTTCCTGATATTCTTTGTTTTGTACAAGCTTTGGTTCGTATAAAACCTGTCATTAAGTCAATTTCTCCTCCTTGGAGTTTGAATTTGGTTCTGGGGGCTCTTCAAGCTCCTCCTTTTGAACCCATGTATTCTTTGGTCATTCAATTACTTTCTTGGAAAGTTTTGTTTCTTTTGGCCATCTCTTCTGCCAGAAGAGTCTCTGAATTATCTGCTTTTTCTTGTGAGTCTCCTTTTCTGATTTTTTCATCAGGATAAGGTGGTGCTGCAAACTTCTTTTTGAATTTTTTACCTAATGTTGTGAATTCTATCAACATTAGTAGAGAAATTGTGGTTCCTTCATTATGTCCTAATCCTATGAATTCTAAGGAGAAATCATTGCATTCTTTGGATGCTGTTAGAGCTTTGTATTATTATGTTGAAGCTACTTTCCGAAAGACTTCTAGTCTATTTGTCATCTTTTCCGGTTCTACAAAAGGCCAGAAAGCTTCTGCCATTTCTTTGGCATCTTGGTTGAAATCTTTATTTCATCATGCCTATGTCGAGTCGGGTAAAACTCTGCCTCGAAGGATTACAGCTCATTCTACTAGGTCAGTTTCTACTTCCTGGGCGTTTAGGAATGAAGCTTCGGTTGATCAGATTTGCAAAGCAGCAACTTGGTCCTCTTTGCATACTTTTACTAAATTCTACCATTTTTGATGTGTTTTCTTCTTCTGAAGCAGTTTTTGGTAGAAAAGTACTTCAGGCAGTGGTTTCAGTTTGAATCTTCTGCTTATGTTTTCATTAAACTTTATTTTGGGTGTGGATTATTTTCAGCAGGAATTGGCTGTCTTTATTTTATCCCTCCCTCTCTAGTGACTCTTGCGTGGAAAGATCCACATCTTGGGTAGTCATTATCCCATACGTCACTAGCTCATGGACTCTTGCTAATTACATGAAAGAAAACATAATTTATGTAAGAACTTACCTGATAAATTCATTTTTTTCATATTAGCAAGAGTCCATGAGGCCCACCCTTTTTTGTGGTGGTTATGACTTTTTTTGTATAAAGCACAATTATTCCAATTCCTTATTTTTTATGCTTTCGCACTTTCTTCTGTTAAGTGTGATCAGTCCACGGGTCATCATTACTTCTGGGATATTACTCCTCCCCAACAGGAAGTGCAAGAGGATTCACCCAGCAGAGCTGCATATAGCTCCTCCCCTCTACGTCACTCCCAGTCATTCTCTTGCACCCAACGACTAGATAGGATGTGTGAGAGGACTATGGTGATTATACTTAGTTTTATATCTTCAATCAAAAGTTTGTTATTTTAAAATAGCACCGGAGTGTGTTATTACCTCTCTGGCAGAGTTTGAAGAAGAATCTACCAGAGTTTTGCTATGATTTTAGCCGGAGTAGTTAAGATCATATTGCTGTTCTCGGCCATCTGAGGAGTGAGGTAAACTTCAGATCAGGGGACAGCGGGCAGATGAATCTGCATAGAGGTATGTAGCAGTTTTTATTTTCTGACAATGGAATTGATGAGAAAATCCTGCCATACTGATATAATGTCATGTATGTATACTTTACACTTCAGTATTCTGGGGAATGGTACTTCACTAGAATTACACTGTAAGAAATACATAAAGCTGTTTAATAACTAGAGATTATGTTTAACGTTTTTGCTGGAATGTAAAATCGTTTTCATTTGCTGAGGTACTGTGTGAATAAATGTTTGGGCACTATTTTTCCACTTGGCAGTTGCTTAATCTGTTTTTCTGACAGTTTCTGTTTTCCCTCACTGCTGTGTGTGAGGGGGAGGGGCCGTTTTTTGGCGCTTTTACTATGCATCAAATATTTCAGTCAGCAACTCATTGTATTCCCTGCATGATCCGGTTCATCTCTACAGAGCTCAGGGGTCTTCAAAACTTATTTTGAGGGAGGTAATTTCTCTCAGCAGAGCTGTGAGAATTATAGTTTGACTGAGATAAAAAACGTTTATTCTGTAATTTGTTTCCTGCTTTCAGAATTTGTTATCTTTGCTAATGGGATTAAACCTTTGCTAAAGTTGTGTTGTTTACAAGGATTGAGGCTATAACTGTTTCAATTTATTAATTTTCAACTGTCATAGATCTTCTGTGCTTCTTAAAGGCACAGTACGTTTTAATATTATTCTAATTGAATTGTATTTCCAAGTTGCAAGTTTATTTGCTAGTGTGTTAAACATGTCTGATTCAGAGGATGATACCTGTGTCATTTGTTGCAATGCCAAAGTGGAGCCCAATAGAAATTTATGTACTAACTGTATTGATGCTACTTTAAATAAAAGTCAATCTGTACAAATTGAACAAATTTCACCAAACAACGAGGGGAGAGTTATGCCGACTAACTCGCCTCACGTGTCAGTACCTACATCTCCCGCTCAGAGGGAGGTGCGTGATATTGTAGCGCCGAGTACATCTGGGCGGCCATTACAAATCACATTACAGGATATGGCTACTGTTATGACTGAGGTTTTGGCTAAATTACCAGAACTAAGAGGTAAGCGTGATCACTCTGGGGTGAGAACAGAGTGCGCTGATAATATTAGGGCCATGTCAGACACTGCGTCACAGGTGGCAGAACATGAGGACGGAGAACTTCATTCTGTGGGTGACGGTTCTGATCCAAACAGACTGGATTCAGATATTTCAAATTTTAAATTTAAACTGGAAAACCTCCGTGTATTACTAGGGGAGGTGTTAGCGGCTCTGAATGATTGTAACACAGTTGCAATACCAGAGAAAATGTGTAGGTTGGATAAATATTTTGCGGTACCGACGAGTACTGAGGTTTTTCCTATACCTAAGAGACTTACTGAAATTGTTACTAAGGAGTGGGATAGACCCGGTGTGCCGTTCTCACCCCCTCCGATATTTAGAAAAATGTTTCCAATAGACGCCACCACAAGGGACTTATGGCAAACGGTCCCTAAGGTGGAGGGAGCAGTTTCTACCTTAGCTAAGCGTACCACTATCCCGGTGGAGGATAGCTGTGCTTTTTCAGATCCAATGGATAAAAAGTTAGAGGGTTACCTTAAGAAAATGTTTGTTCAACAAGGTTTTATATTGCAACCCCTTGCATGCATTGCGCCGATCACGGCTGCAGCGGCATTCTGGATTGAGTCTCTGGAAGAGAACATTGGTTCAGCTACTCTGGACGACATTACGGACAGGCTTAGAGTCCTTAAACTATCTAATTCATTCATTTCGGAGGCCGTAGTACATCTTACTAAACTTACGGCGAAGAATTCAGGATTCGCCATTCAGGCATAACTCTCCCCTCGCTGTGGCTAAAATCCTGGTCAGCTGATGTTACTTCTAAGTCTAAATTGCTTAATATACCTTTCAAAGGGCAGACCTTATTCGGGCCCGGGTTGAAAGAGATTATCGCTGACATTACAGGAGGTAAAGGCCATGCCCTGCCTCAGGACAAAGCCAAAGCCAAGACTAGACAGTCTAATTTTCGTTCCTTTCGTAATTTCAAAGCAGGAGCAGCATCAACTTCCTCTGCACCAAAACAGGAAGGAGCTGTTGCTCGCTACAGACAAGGCTGGAAACCTAACCAGTCCTGGAACAAGGGCAAGCAGACTAGGAAACCTGCTGCTGCCCCTAAAACAGCATGAATTGAGGGCCCCCGATCCGGGATCGGATCTAGTGGGGGGCAGACTTTCTCTCTTCGCCCAGGCTTGGGCAAGAGATGTTCAGGATCCCTGGGCGCTAGAGATAATATCTCAGGGATACCTTCTGGACTTCAAATACTCTCCTCCAAGAGAGAGATTTCATCTGTCAAGATTGTCAACAATCCAGACAAAGAAAGAGGCGTTTCTACGCTGCGGACAAGAGCTCTTGTTAATGGGAGTAATCCATCCAGTTCCACGATCGGAACAGGGACAGGGGTTTTACTCAAATCTGTTTGTGGTTCCCAAAAAAGAGGGAACTTTCAGACCAATCCTGGACTTAAAGATCCTAAACAAATTCCTAAGAGTTCCATCGTTCAAGATGGAGACTATTCGGACAATTTTACCTATGATCCAAGAGGGTCAATACATGACCACTGTAGATTTAAAAGATGCTTACCTTCACATACCGATTCACAAAGATCATTATCGGTACCTAAGGTTTGCCTTCCTAGACAGGCATTACCAGTTTGTGGCTCTTCCATTCGGATTGGCTACAGCTCCAAGAATCTTCACAAAGGTTCTGGGTGCTCTTCTGGCGGTACTAAGACCGCGGGGAATCTCGGTAGCTCCATACCTAGACGACATTCTGATACAAGCTTCAAGCTTTCAAACAGCCTTCTAGGTTGGGGTGCCGTCTGGAATTCTCTGAAGGCTCAGGGACAATGGAGTCAGGAGGAGAGTCTCCTGCCAATAAACATTCTGGAATTGAGAGCAGTTCTCAATGCCCTCCTGGCTTGGCCCCAGTTGACAACTCGGGGGTTCATCAGGTTTCAGTCGGACAACATCACGACTGTAGCTTACATCAACCATCAGGGAGGGACAAGAAGCTCCCTAGCTATGATGGAAGTATCAAAGATAATTCGCTGGGCAGAGTCTCACTCTTGCCACCTGTCAGCAATCCACATCCCGGGAGTGGAGAACTGGGAGGCGGATTTCTTAAGTCGTCAGACTTTTCATCCGGGGGAGTGGGAACTTCATCCGGAGGTCTTTGCCCAAATACTTCGACGTTGGGGCAAACCAGAGATAGATCTCATGGCGTCTCGACAGAACGCCAAGCTTCCTCGTTACGGGTCCAGATCCAGGGATCCAGGAGCAGTCCTGATAGATGCTCTGACAGCACCTTGGGACTTCAGGATGGCTTACGTGTTTCCACCCTTCCCGTTGCTTCCTCGATTGATTGCCAGAATCAAACAAGAGAGAGCATCAGTGATTCTAATAGCACCTGCGTGGCCACGCAGGACTTGGTATGCAGACCTGGTGGACATGTCATCCTGTCCACCTTGGTCTCTACCTCTGAAACAGGACCTTCTGATACAGGGTCCCTTCAAACATCAAAATCTAACTTCTCTGAAGCTGACTGCTTGGAAATTGAACGCCTGATTTTATCAAGACGTGGATTTTCTGAGTCAGTTATTGATACCTTAATACAGGCTAGGAAACCTGTTACCAGAAAGATTTACCATAAGATATGGCGTAAATACCTATATTGGTGTGAATCCAAAGGTTACTCTTGGAGTAAGGTTAGGATTCCTAGGATATTGTCTTTTCTACAAGAAGGTTTAGAAAAGGGTTTATCTGCTAGTTCATTAAAGGGACAGATCTCAGCTCTGTCCATTCTGTTACACAAACGTCTGTCAGAAGTTCCTGACGTCCAGGCTTTTTGTCAGGCTTTGGCCAGGATTAAGCCTGTGTTTAAAACTGTTGCTCCACCATGGAGTTTAAACCTTGTTCTTAATGTTTTACAGGGCGTTCCGTTTGAACCCCTTCATTCCATTGATATAAAGTTGTTATCTTGGAAAGTTCTATTTTTAATGGCTATTTCCTCGGCTCGAAGAGTCTCTGAATTATCAGCCTTACATTGTGATTCTCCTTATTTGATTTTTCATTCGGATAAGGTAGTCCTGCGTACTAAACCTGGGTTCTTACCTAAGGTAGTTACTAACAGGAATATCAATCAAGAGATTGTTGTTCCTTCTTTATGCCCAAATCCTTCTTCAAAGAAGGAACGTCTACTGCACAACCTGGATGTAGTCCGTGCTCTAAAATTTTACTTACAGGCAACTAAGGAATTTCGACAAACGTCTTCTCTGTTTGTCATTTACTCTGGGCAGAGGAGAGGTCAAAAAGCTTCCGCTACCTCTCTTTCTTTTTGGCTTCGTAGCATAATTCGTTTAGCTTATGAGACTGCTGGACAGCAGCCTCCTGAAAGAATTACAGCTCATTCTACTAGAGCTGTGGCTTCCACTTGGGCCTACAAGAATGAGGCCTCTGTTGAACAGATTTGCAAGGCTGCAACTTGGTCTTCGCTTCATACTTTTTCCAAATTTTACAAATTTGACACTTTTGCTTCATCGGAGGCTATTTTTGGGAGAAAGGTTCTTCAGGCAGTGGTTCCTTCTGTATAAAGAGCCTGCCTATCCCTCCCGTCATCCGTGTACTTTTGCTTTGGTATTGGTATCCCAGAAGTAATGATGACCCGTGGACTGATCACACTTAACAGAAGAAAACATAATTTATGCTTACCTGATAAATTCCTTTCTTCTGTAGTGTGATCAGTCCACGGCCCGCCCTGTTTTTAAGGCAGGTAAATATTTTTTAATTTATACTCCAGTCACCACTTCACCCTTGGCTTTTCCTTTCTCGTTGGTCCTTGGTCGAATGACTGGGAGTGACGTAGAGGGGAGGAGCTATATGCAGCTCTGCTGGGTGAATCCTCTTGCACTTCCTGTTGGGGAGGAGTAATATCCCAGAAGTAATGATGACCCGTGGACTGATCACACTACAGAAGAAAGGAATTTATCAGGTAAGCATAAATTATGTTTTTTTCTTATCACCCCACTTCTTGGCTATTCGTTAAACTGATTTGTGGGTGTGGTGAGGGGTGTATTTATAGGCATTTTAAGGTTTGGGAAACTTTGCCCCTCCTGGTAGGAATGTATATCCCATACGTCACTAGCTCATGGACTCTTGCTAATATGAAAGAAATGAATTTATCAGGTAAGTTCTTACATAAATTATGTTTTTCATATAACTGCATGTAATAGACACTACTATAAAGAATAAGATGCACAGATACTGATATAAAAATCCAGTATAAAACAGTTTAAAATACGTACTTAGAAGCTTTCAGTTTAACTCTGTTGAAAACGCAGTTGGAAAGCCCACTGAAAGTGGGAAATAAGACACTCTCCCCCTCCCCCTTCTTTTGAATATGAAAAGACCCTTTACACAAACAGGAGCAAGCTGGAGAAGGTAGCTGACGGTATTTAAATAAAACTTTGGGGCTTGGTTAGGAGTCTGAAAATCAGAGCAATGTTATTTAAAAATAAGCAAAACTATACATTTCTCCTGTTAAGTGTAGTCAGTCCACGGGTCATCCATTACTTATGGGATTATATCTCCTCCCCAACAGGAAGTGCAAGAGGATCACCCAAGCAGAGCTGCTATATAGCTCCTCCCCTCTACGTCATACCCAGTCATTCTCTTGCACCTAACTAATAGATAGGACGTGTGAGAGGACTGTGGTGTGTTAAACTTAGTTTTTATTTCTTCAATCAAAAGTTTGTTATTTTAAACGGCACCGGAGTGTGTTGTTTCTTCTCAGGCAGCATTAGAAGAAGAATCTACTTGAGTTTATCTATGATCTTAGCGGTCGTAACTAAGATCCACTTGCTGTTCTCGGCCATTCTGAGGAGTGAGGTAACTTCAGAACAGGGGATAGCAGGCAGGGCCCACCTGCAAGGAGGTATGTTGCAGTATATTATTTTCTAAGGAATGGAATTGATTGTGAAAATACTGCTAATACCGATGTAATGTAAGTGCAGCCTTAAATGCAGTAGTAGCGACTGGTATCAGGCTGATATGTATGTATGTATACTCTGAGGTATTTCTGGGGAATGGAATTTCACTAAGAAAATACTGTCTATATTAAAGTAATATTTGAGCCTGCACTGCAGTGAAAGCGACTAGCAGCAGGCTTATTAATAACATTTCATAATTTTCATTTTTAAAACGTTTACTGGCATGTTAATCGTTTTTTCTGAGGTACTTGGTGATAAAACTTTATGGGCATGATTTTTACCACATGGCTGTCGTTTGTTTTCTGAATAAAAACAGTTTACTGAGCTTCCCCACTGTTGTAATATGAGTGGGAGGGGCCTATTTTAGCGCTTTATTGCGCAGTAAAAATTTAGTCACAGTCTTCCTATTTCTTCCTCCATGATCCAGGACGTCTCTACAGAGCTCAGGGGTCTCCAAAACTAGTTTTGAGGGAGGTAATCACTCACAGCAGACCTGTGACAGTGTGTTTTGACTGTGATAAAAACGTTAATTATTAAATTGTTATCCGTTTTTTGGGTATTAAGGGGTTAATCATCCATTTGCTGGTGGGTGCAATCCTTTGCTAACTTAATACATTTACTGTGAAAAATTGGTTGCTATAACTATTTTGGTTCATTGTTATTTCAACTGTGACAGCTTTTTGTGCTTCTTAAAGGCACAGTAGCGTTTTTTATATTGCTTGTAAATTTATTTAGAAAAGTATTTCCAAGCTTGCTAGTCTCATTGCTAGTCTGTTTAAACATGTCTGACACAGATGAATCTCTTTGTTCACTATGTTTAAAGGCCAATGTGGAGCCCAATAGAAATTTGTGTACTAATTGCATTGATGCTACTTTAAATAAAAGCCAATCTGTACATGTAAAGAAATTATCACCAGACAACGAGGGGGAAGTTATGCCGACTAACTCTCCTCACGTGTCAGTACCTTCGCCTCCCGCTCAGGAGGTGCGTGATATTGTGGCGCCAAGTACATCAGGGCGGCCCATACAAATCACTTTGCAAGACATGGCTAATGTTATGACTGAAGTACTATCTAAATTGCCAGAATTTAGGGGTAAACGCGATCACTCTGGGGTAAGAACAGAGTGCGCTGATAATAATAGAGCCATGTCTGATACTGCGTCACAATTTGCAGAACATGAGGACGGAGAGCTTCATTCTGTGGGTGACGGATCTGATCCAAGTAAACTGGATTCAGAGATTTCATATTTTAAATTTAAGCTTGAGAACCTCCGTGTTTTACTAGGGGAGGTATTAGCGGCTCTGAATGATTGTAACACGGTTGCAATTCCAGAGAAAGTCTGTAGGCTGGATAAATATTTTGCGGTACCGGCGTGTACTGACGTTTTTCCTATACCTAAAAGGCTTACAGAAATTGTTAACAAGGAGTGGGATAGACCCGGTGTGCCTTTTTCACCCCCTCCTATATTTAGAAAAATGTTTCCAATAGACGCCACCACACTGGACTTATGGCAGACGGTCCCTAAGGTGGAGGGAGCAGTTTCTACTCTGGCTAAGCGCACCACTAACCCGGTGGAGGATAGCTGTGCTTTTTCAGATCCAATGGATAAAAAGTTAGAGGGTTACCTTAAGAAAATGTTTGTTCAGCAAGGTTTTATATTACAACCCCTTGCATGCATTGCGCCTGTCACGGCTGCGGCGGCATTCTGGTTTGAGTCTCTGGAAGAGACCCTTAGCACAGCTCCATTGGATGAGATTATAAACAAGCTTAAAGTCCTTAAGCTAGCTAATTCATTTTTCTCCAACATAGGTGTGTCCGGTCCACGGCGTCATCCTTACTTGTGGGATATTCTCTTCCCCAACAGGAAATGGCAAAGAGCCCAGCAAAGCTGGTCACATGATCCCTCCGAGGCTCCGCCTTCCCCAGTCATTCTCTTTGCCGTTGTACAGGCAACATCTCCACGGAGATGGCTTAGAGTTTTTTAGTGTTTAACTGTAGTTTTTATTATTCAATCAAGAGTTTGTTATTTTAAAATAGTGCAGGTATGTACTATTTACTCTGAAACAGAAAAGAGATGAAGATTTCTGTTTGTAAGAGGAAAATGATTTTAGCAACCGTTACTAAAATCGATGGCTGTTTCCACTCAGGACTGTTGAGAGGAATTAACTTCAGTTGGGGGAACAGTGAGCAGACTTTTGCTGCTTGAGGTATGACACATTCTAACAAGACGATGTAATGCTGGAAGCTGTCATTTTCCCTATGGGATCCGGTAAGCCATTTTTATTACAGAAAGAATAAAAGGGCTTCACAAGGGCTTTTAAGACTGTAGACATTTTCTGGGCTAAATCGATTTATATATAAGCATATTTTATACTCCATAGCCTTGAGGAATTATTTTAATCTTGGGAATTATGTAAAATAACCGGCAGGCACTGTATTGGACACCTTATTCTCTAGGGGCTTTCCCTAATCATAGGCAGAGTCTCATTTTCGCGCCTCTATTGCGCACTTGTTTTTGGGAAGCATGACATGCAGATGCATGTGTGAGGAGCTCTGATACATAGAAAAGACTTTCTGAAGGCGTCATTTGGTATCGTATTCCCCTTTGGGCTTGGTTGGGTCTCAGCAAAGCAGATACCAGGGACTGTAAAGGGGTTAAATATAAAAACGGCTCCGGTTCCGTTATTTTAAGGGTTAAAGCTTCCAAATTTGGTGTGCAATACTTTTAAGGCTTTAAGACACTGTGGTGAAATTTTGAACAATTCCTTCATACTTTTTCACAATTGCAGTAATAAAGTGTGTTCAGTTTAAAATTTAAAGTGACAGTAACGGTTTATTTTAAAACGTTTTTTGTACTTTGTTATCAAGTTTATGCCTGTTTAACATGTCTGAACTACCAGATAGACTGTGTTCTGAATGTGGGGAAGCCAAGGTTCCTTCTCATTTAAATAGATGTGATTTATGTGACACAAAATTTAGAGAAAATGATGCCCAAGATGATTCCTCAAGTGAGGGGAGTAAGCATGGTACTGCATCATCCCCTCCTTCGTCTACACCAGTCTTGCCCACACAGGAGGCCCCTAGTACATCTAGTGCGCCAATACTCCTTACTATGCAACAATTAACGGCTGTAATGGATAATTCTATCAAAAACATTTTAGCCAAAATGCCCACTTATCAGCGAAAGCGCGACTGCTCTGTTTTAGAAAATACTGAAGAGCATGAGGACGCTGATGATATTGGTTCTGAAGTGCCCCTACACCAGTCTGAGGGTGCCAGGGAGGTTTTGTCTGAGGGAGAAATTTCAGATTCAGGGAAAATTTCTCAACAAGCTGAACCTGATGTGATTACATTTAAATTTAAATTGGAACATCTCCGCGCTCTGCTTAAGGAGGTGTTATCTACTCTGGATGATTGTGAGAATTTGGTCATTCCAGAGAAACTATGTAAAATGGACAAGTTCCTAGAGGTCCCGGGGCCCCCCGAAGCTTTTCCTATACCCAAGCGGGTGGCGGACATTGTAAATAAAGAATGGGAAAGGCCCGGTATACCTTTCGTCCCTCCCCCCCCATATTTAAAAAATTGTTTCCTATGGTCGACCCCAGAAAGGACTTATGGCAGACAGTCCCCAAGGTCGAGGGGGCGGTTTCTACTCTAAACAAACGCACTACTATCCCTATAGAAGATAGTTGTGCTTTCAAAGATCCTATGGATAAAAAATTAGAAGGTTTGCTTAAAAAGATGTTTGTTCAGCAAGGTTACCTTCTACAACCAATTTCATGCATTGTTCCTGTCACTACAGCAGCGTGTTTCTGGTTCGATGAACTAGAAAAGGCGCTCAATAATAATTCTTCTTCTTATGAGGAGATTATGGACAGAATTCATGCTCTCAAATTGGCTAATTCTTTCACCCTAGACGCCACTTTGCAATTGGCTAGGTTAGCGGCGAAAAATTCTGGTTTTGCTATTGTGGCGCGCAGAGCGCTTTGGCTAAAATCTTGGTCAGCGGATGCGTCTTCCAAGAACAAATTGCTTAACATTCCTTTCAAGGGGAAAACGCTGTTTGGCCCTGACTTGAAAGAGATTATCTCTGATATCACTGGGGGCAAGGGCCACGCCCTTCCTCAGGATAGGTCTTTCAAGGCCAAAAATAAACCTAATTTTCGTCCCTTTCGCAGAAACGGACCAGCCCCAAGTGCTACGTCCTCTAAGCAAGAGGGTAATACTTCTCAAGCCAAGCCAGCCTGGAGACCAATGCAAGGCTGGAACAAAGGAAAGCAGGCCAAGAAACCTGCCACTGCTACCAAGACAGCATGAGATGTTGGCCCCCGATCCGGGACCGGATCTGGTGGGGGGCAGACTCTCTCTCTTCGCTCAGGCTTGGGCAAGAGATGTTCTGGATCCTTGGGCACTAGAAATAGTCTCCCAAGGTTATCTTCTGGAATTCAAGGGGCTTCCCCCAAGGGGGAGGTTCCACAGGTCTCAATTGTCTTCAGACCACATAAAAAAACAGGCATTCTTACATTGTGTAGAAGACCTGTTAAAAATGGGAGTGATTCATCCTGTTCCATTAGGAGAACAAGGGATGGGGTTCTACTCCAATCTGTTCGTAGTTCCCAAAAAAGAGGGAACATTCAGACCAATCTTAGATCTCAAGATCCTAAACAAGTTTCTCAAGGTTCCATCGTTCAAAATGGAAACCATTCGAACAATTCTTCCTTCCATCCAGGAAGGTCAATTCATGACCACGGTGGATTTAAAGGATGCGTATCTACATATTCCTATCCACAAGGAACATCATCGGTTCCTAAGGTTCGCATTCCTGGACAAGCATTACCAGTTTGTGGCACTTCCGTTCGGATTAGCCACTGCTCCAAGAATTTTCACAAAGGTACTAGGGTCCCTTCTAGCGGTGCTAAGACCAAGGGGCATTGCAGTAGTACCTTACTTGGACGACATTCTGATTCAAGCGTCGTCCCTTCCTCAAGCAAAGGCTCACACGGACATTGTCCTGGCCTTTCTCAGATCTCACGGGTGGAAAGTGAACGTAGAAAAAAGTTCTATCTCCGTCAACAAGGGTTCCCTTCTTGGGAACAATAATAGACTCCTTAGAAATGAGGATTTTTCTGACAGAGGCCAGAAAATCAAAACTTCTAAACTCTTGTCAAATACTTCATTCTGTTCCTCTTCCTTCCATAGCGCAGTGCATGGAAGTAATAGGTTTGATGGTAGCGGCAATGGACATAGTTCCTTTTGCGCGAATTCATCTAAGACCATTACAACTGTGCATGCTCAGTCAGTGGAATGGGGACTATACAGACTTGTCTCCGACGATACAAGTAGATCAGAGGACCAGAGATTCACTCCGTTGGTGGCTGTCCCTGGACAACCTGTCACAGGGGATGAGCTTCCGCAGACCAGAGTGGGTCATTGTCACGACCGACGCCAGTCTGGTGGGCTGGGGCGCGGTCTGGGGACCCCTGAAAGCTCAGGGTCTTTGGTCTCGGGAAGAATCTCTTCTCCCGATAAATATTCTGGAACTGAGAGCGATATTCAATGCTCTCAAGGCTTGGCCTCAGCTAGCAAAGGCCAAGTTCATACGGTTTCAATCAGACAACATGACGACTGTTGCGTACATCAACCATCAGGGGGGAACAAGGAGTTCCCTGGCGATGGAAGAAGTGACCAAAATCATTCAATGGGCGGAGACTCACTCCTGCCACTTGTCTGCAATCCACATCCCAGGAGTGGAAAATTGGGAAGCGGATTTTCTGAGTCGTCAGACATTTCATCCGGGGGAGTGGGAACTCCATCCGGAAATCTTTGCCCAAATTACTCAATTGTGGGGCATTCCAGACATGGATCTGATGGCCTCTCGTCAGAACTTCAAGGTTCCTTGCTACGGGTCCAGATCCAGGGATCCCAAGGCGACTCTAGTAGATGCACTAGTAGCACCTTGGACCTTCAAACTAGCTTATGTATTCCCGCCGTTTCCTCTCATCCCCAGGCTGGTAGCCAGGATCAATCAGGAGAGGGCATCGGTGATCTTGATAGCTCCTGCGTGGCCACGCAGGACTTGGTATGCAGACCTGGTGAATATGTCATCGGCTCCACCATGGAAGCTACCTTTGAGACGAGACCTTCTTGTTCAAGGTCCGTTCGAACATCCGAATCTGGTCTCACTCCAACTGACTGCTTGGAGATTGAACGCTTGATCTTATCAAAGCGAGGGTTCTCAGATTCTGTCATTGATACTCTTGTTCAGGCCAGAAAGCCTGTAACTAGAAAATTTTACCACAAAATATGGAAAAAATATATCTGTTGGTGTGAATCTAAAGGATTCCCTTGGGACAAGGTAAAAATTCCTAAGATTCTATCCTTTCTTCAAGAAGGTTTGGAGAAAGGATTATCTGCAAGTTCCTTGAAGGGACAGATTTCTGCCTTGTCTGTGTTACTTCACAAAAAGCTGGCAGAGTGATCGCGTTTACCCCTAACTCTTTTTATAAGGATCCTTTAGTTAGAAAACTTAAAGGTTTAAATAGGCGATCCTTTCAGCTTGCAGGTTTAATGTCTAGACATAGATCTGCAGGGTGTGTTTTTTTTCTTTTCTATCTTTTGGTGATCTAAGGCTTAAAAAACTTCTCTCTCTGCCCAGAGTTCTAACTACTCTAAATCCTCCTAGAGGTCTAACTCTTCTTGGTCCAAAAACAATTTGTATCGAATAAGCTTTAGTTCAAGGCCTCCACGGGGAAGATTATTTCTTTCTCAAGTGCCTTGTGGTCTGCTAACTACTTTGATGCACCTGACAAGTGTTCCTCACCTGTGCGAGCATAACTAGTCCATTTTGTCACGCAGGGGGATCACTGATCAAATGCTGTTTTTTGCAATCCCCACACTACCGGCCAGGGATCTTTGATGGCCTAGAGTGGGCACCACCCTCAGGCTTCATGGGAGTGTCTGTGACCTCATCGCATGCACACTTGGTGACATTACAAAGGGGGCAGAACCAGGAAGCATAGGTAGGTGTAAGGGAACTGGATGGGGAGGTTCTTTAAACCCCTCTATCTCAGCTTTCTTAGCATCTACAAACCTCCAAGATCCTTCATTTGAAAGAGAATCGCCTGCTTTTTCAAATAGTGGAGCAGTATTGCAAAGAAGATGCTTTAAAAAAACATGAGTATTTTTTTTGGGGGGGGGGATTGTACACTATATACACAATAAAGAATCTGGTATGTCTCTAGACCACTAATAAGGTTTATGGTCTAGTAGATGATTGCCTCTCTTTAAAAAAATTATAGAAATGTGTCTATAGTCAGGTGATCAGTGATAAATTTGAAACATATCTGTACTGCCTCTCTAATTTGTTATAACCTCCAAAAGCCTGTATGGGCCCCTATTTCACATGTGGCTGCACTTGATGACAATTTAGCAAAGTGATCACAGTAATAGCAGTTGTTACTTGGCCATTTTCAATATTATTTACTAAAATCTATGCAGAAATATACTTTTATTTTTTATTTTTTTACTTTTTTTTCCACAGCCATCTCCTATGCAATGAAATATAAATATAATAATGCTATGTTGGGAATCTGCTGGGCCTGCACAAAGAAAAATATATAATTTGTGTTGTAGCAAAAAAAGCTCAAAATTGTCTTAACACTGTTGTTTAAAAAAAGGCTTAGCATTGACAGGGTTATAGGCCCAAGCTTTATTAGCTTTTGTGAGAGATCTGGAATTAATGGGAATGATTGTTTCACTTTCAACTCCAAATTTAAATCAGTGATTAAGGAAGTGTGACACATAAGCTGGACAGAGCTCCATCATTGCAGGATTTCTGCCATCCACATTCTGGGTGTGAACAGGGGCAGACTTTTTTAGTTGCCAGTCTCTTCACCCTTGGGAATGATCTCTGAATTTGGAAGTTTTCAGCCAAATATGTGAGATGTTTGGGTCTGCCAGAGTTAGAGCTCATGGCGTCTCATTTGAATTACAAACTGCCTCAGGTATGTGCCAGGTCTCAGGATCCTTGGAAAAGTCAGATTGTTTATTGGTTTCCTTATCGTTCAACCTAATTTATATTTCTCTTGTAAGGTGTATCCAGTCCACGGATCATCCATTACTTGTGGGATATTCTCCTTCCCAACAGGAAGCTGCAAAAGGATCACCCACAGCAGAGCTGTCTATATAACTCCTCCCCTAACTGCCACCTCCAGTCATTCTCTTGCAGCTCTCGAAAAGAGAGTTGTTTTTCTTCAATTCAAAAGTTTGTTATTTTTAAATGGTACCGGAGTTGTACTATTTTTGTTTCAGGCAGAAAATAGAAGAAGAGTCTGCCTGTGGTCTCTTATGATCTTAGCAGGTTGTAACTAAGATCCATTGCGGTTCTCACACATAACTGAAGAGAGAGGTAACTTCAGCTTGGGGAATGGCATGCAGGGTATCCTGCTATGAGGTATATGCAGTTTAAATTTTTCTAGAGAAATGTATATGCTAGAAAATGCTGTTGATACCGGATTTATTTAAGGTAAGCCTGATTACAGTGATTTAATAACGACTAGTATCATGCTTACTATTAGAGGTAACACTCTTATTATTTTTCAAATTACTAAAATATAAGACGTTTGCTGGGAGTGCTTAAACGTTTTTTATATGCTTTTTGGTGATAAAAATTTATTGGGGCCCAGATTTTTCCACATGGCTGGCTAAAATTTGCCTAGGCATAGTTTTGTTAGGCCTCTCACTGTGTAGACAGGAGTGGGAGGGGCCTAATTTCGCGCCTAAATGCGCATTAGCTTTTGCAGACTGAGACATCCAGTTTCCTTGAAAGAGTTCCCTGAATGCTTAGGACCTCTCTGAAGGGTTTTGGTGCTTTCCAAAGTCGTTTGTATGGCAAGGTAGGGCCACAGCAGAGCTGTGGCAGTTTGTTGTGACTGTTAAAAAACTCTATTTTGTGTTTTTGATCCGTTTTTGAAACTAAGGGGTTAATCATCCATTTGCAAGTGGGTACAATGCTCTGTTAGCCTATTATACACACTGTAAAAATTTCGTTTGATTTACTGCTTTTTTTCACTGTTTTTCAAATTCTGACCTTTTCTATTTTTCTTAAAGGCACAGTACCGTTTTTATTTTTTGCTTGTTAACTTTCTGTAAAGTGTTTTCCAAGCTTGCTGGTCTCATTGCTAGTCTGTTTAAACATGTCTGACATAGAGGAAACTCCTTGTTCATTATGTTTAGAAGCCATGGTGGATCCCCCTCTTAGAATGTGTACCAAATGTACTGATTTCACTAAGTTATAAAGACCATATTCTGTATTTAAAAGATTTATCACCAGAGGAATCTGACAAGGGGGAAGTTATGCCGACTAACTCGCCCCACGTGTCAGAGCCTTTGACTCCCGCTCAAGTGACTCCCGCTCAAGAGGCGCCAAGTACATCTAGCGCGCCCATGGCGTTTACTTTACAAGACATGGCGGCAGTCATGGATAATACACTGTCAGCGGTATTATCCAGACTACCTGTGTTACGAGGAAAGCGAGACAGCTCTGGGGTTAGAAGAAATACAGAGCACTCTGACGCTTTAGTAGCTATGTCTGATACCCCCTCACAATATGCAGAAGCTGAGGAAGGAGAGCTTCTTTCTGTGGGTGATGTTTCTGACTCAGGGAAGATGATTCAACCTGATTCTGATATGGCAACATTTAAATTTAAGCTTGAACACCTCCGCGTGTTGCTCAGGGAGGTTTTAGCTACTCTGAATGACTGTGACACCATTGCAGTGCCAGAGAAATTGTGCAGATTGGATAAATACTATTCAGTGCCTGTTTACACTGATGTTTTTCCAATACCTAAAAGGTTTTCAGAAATTATTACTAAGGAATGGGATAGACCAGGTGTACCGTTCTCTCCCCCTCCTATTTTTAAGAAATTGTTTCCAATAGATGCCGCCACACAGGACTTATGGCAAACGGCCCCTAAGGTGGAGGGAGCAGTTTCTACCCTAGCTAAGCGTACTACTATCCCCGTCGAGGACAGTTGTGCTTTCTTAGATCCAATGGATAAAAAGTTAGAGGGTTACCTTAAGAAAATGTTTATTCAACAAGGTTTTATTCTACAGCCTCTTGCATGCATTGCCCCAGTCACTGCTGGGGCGGCCTTCTGGTTTGAGTCTCTGGAAGAGGCTTTACAGGTAGAGACCCCATTGGACGATATACTTGACAAGCTTAGAGCACTTAAGCTAGCCAATTCATTTGTTTCTGATGCCATTTGTTCATTTGACTAAACTAAAGGCTAAGAATTCTGGTTTTGCTATTCAGGCGCGTAGGGCGCTATGGCTTAAATCATGGTCATGATCATGGTCATACTTCAAAGTCTAAGCTTCTTAATATTCCCTTCAAGGGGCAGACCCTATTCGGGCCTGGTTTGAAGGAGATAATTTCTGATATCACGGGAGGAAAAGATCATGCCCTCCCTTAGGACAGGTCTAATAAATCAAGGGCCAAACAAACTAATTTTCGTGCCTTTCGAAACTTTAAGACGAGCGCGGCATCAACTTCCTCTAATTCAAAACAAGAGGGAACTTTTGCCCAGTCCAAATCGGTCTGGAGACCTAACCAGGCTTGGAACAAAGGTAAGCAGGCCAAAAAGCCTGCTGCTGCCTCTAAGACAGCATGAAGGATTGGCCCCCGATCCGGTAACGGATCTAGTAGGGGGCAGACTTTCTCTCTTCGCCCAGGCTTGGGCAAGAGATTTCCAAGATCCCTGGGCGTTGGAAATTGTATCCCAGGGATATCTTCTGGACTTCAAAGCTTCCCCTCCAAAAGGGAGATTTCACCTTTCACAATTATCTGCAAACCAGATAAAGAGAGAGGCATTCTTACATTGTGTTCAAGACCTCCAAGTTATGGGAGTGATCCACCCAGTTCCAAAGGAGGAACAGGGGCAAGGTTTCTATTCAAATCTGTTTGTGGTTCCCAAGAAAGAGTGAACCTTCAGACCAATCTTAGATCTCAAGATCCTAAACAAATTTCTCAGGGTCCCATCATTCAAGATGGAGACTATTCGTACCATCCTACCTATGATCCAGGAGGGTCAATACATGACTACAGTGGATTTAAAGGATGCTTATCTTCACATTCCGATACACAAAGATCATCATCGGTTTCTCAGGTTTGCCTTCCTGGTCAGGCATTACCTGTTTGTGGCTCTTCCCTTTGGGTTAGCTACAGCTCCAAGAATCTTTACGAAGGTTCTGGGGTCACTTCTGGCGGTCCTAAGGCCTCTTATTTAGACGACATTCTGATACAGGCGTCAAATTTCCAAATTGCCAAGTCTCATACGGACATAGTTCTGGCATTTCTGAGGTCGCACGGGTGGAAAGTGAACGAAGAGAAGAGTTCTCTATCCCCTCTCACAAGAGTTTCCTTTCTGGGAACTCTGATAGATTCTGTAGAAATGAGGATTTACCTGACAGAGACCAGGTTATCAAAACTTCTCAATTCTTGCCGTGTTCTTTTTTTTTTTTTTAATTATTTTTATTGAGGCAACGTAAAATACAATTATGTACAGTGATGAAATCAGATCAACAATACAGGGAAATATAAATGAAAAAAAAACAAAAAACGGCTACAATGACAAAATGACCCGGCAAACAATGATCATACTTCACTCAAGATATATCGAAGATGTGTCAAAAATAAAACAGTAATCAAAGCCTCTTTTTCTCTTTTTTTCCTTTCCCTGTCTATGCTTTGTCAATAATGTTCTACATCTAGTATCTTCAGAATAGGCAACAGCAAAAAATTCAAATAAAAAAAAACCTAGTCTAGGTATAGAGAGAGGCGCGGGGAGAGGAAAAGAGAGAGGGGGAGAAAAAAAAAAAAAAAAAGAAAAAAAAATTCTACTTCTCGCCCTTCGGTGGCTCAGTGTATGGAAGTAATCGGCTTAATGGTAGCGGCAATGGACATAGTGCCGTTTGCCCGCCTACATCTCAGACCGCTAAATCTGGATCAAGAGACCAGGGATTCTCTTCTCTGGTGGCTATCTCGGGTCCATCTGTCCAAAGGTATGACCTTTCGCAGGCCAGATTGGACAATAGTGATGACAGATGCCAGCCTTCTAGGCTGGGGGGCAGTCTGGAACTCCCTGAAGGCTCAGGGATCGTGGACTCAGGAGGAGACCCTCCTTCCAATAAACATTCTGGAACGAAGAGCGATATTCAATGCTTTTCAGGCTTGGCCTCAGCTAGCGACAATGAGGTTCATCAGATTTCAGTCGGACAACATCACGACTGTGGCTTACATCAACCATCAAGGGGGAACAAGGAGTTCCTTAGCGATGTTGGAAGTTTCAAAGATAATTCATTGGGCAGAGATTCACTCTTGCCACCTATCAGCTATCCATATCCCAGGTGTAGAGAACTGGGAGGCGGATTTTCTAAGTCGACAGACTTTTCATCCGGGGGAGTGGGAACTCCATCCGGAGGTGTTTGCACAATTGGTTCAACGTTGGGGCATACCAGAACTGGATCTCATGGCGTCTCGCCAGAACACCAAACTTCCTTGTTACGGATCCAGGTCCAGGGATCCCAAGGCAACGCTGATAGATGCCCTAGCAGTGCCGTGGTCCTTCAAACTGGCTTATGTGTTTCCACCGTTTCCTCTGCTCCCTTGTCTGATTGCCAAAATCAAGCAGGAGAGAGCATTGGTGATTTTGATAGCACCTGCGTGGCCACGCAGGACTTGGTATGCAGATCTGGTGGACATGTCATCCCTTCCACTATGGATTCTGCCTCTGAGACAGGACCTTCTACTTCAGGGTCCTTTCAATCATCCAAATCTAATTTCTCTGAGACTGACTGCCTGGAGATTGAACGCTTGATTTTATTCAGGCACGAAAGCCTGTCACCAGGAAAATCTATCATAAGATATGGCGTAAATATCTTTATTGGTGTGAATCCAAGGGTTACTCATGGAGTAAAGTCAGGATTCCCAGGATATTATCTTTTCTCCAAGAAGGATTGGAAAAGGGATTGTCAGCTAGTTCCTCAAAGGGACAGATTTCTGCTCTGTCTATTCTTTTGCACAAGCATCTGGCGGAGGTTCCAGACGTTCAGGCGTTTTGTCAGGCTTTAGTTAGAATCAAGCCTGTGTTTAAACCAGTTGCTCCGCCATGGAGTTTAATTTTGGTTCTTAAAGTTCTCCAAGGGGTTCCGTTTGAACCTCTTCATTCCATAGATATCAATCTTTTATCTTGGAAAGTTCTGTTTTTGGTAGCTATTTGCTCGGCTCGTAGAGTTTCCGAGTTATCTGCCTTACAATGTGATTCCCCTTATCTGATCTTCCATGCAGATAAGGTAGTTTTGCGTACCAAACCTGGGTATCTAATAAGAATATCAATCAGGAGATTGTTGTTCCTTCATTGTGTCCTAATCCTTCTTCAAAGAAGGAACGTCTTTTACACAATCTTGATGTGGTTCGTGCTTTAAAGTTTTATTTACAAGCTACTAAAGATTTTCGTTAAACATCTGCTTTGTTTGTTGTCTACTCTGGACAGAGGAGAGGCCAAAAGGCATCGGGAACTTTTCTTTCGTTTTGGCTAAGAAGTATAATACGCTTAGCTTATGAGACTGCTGGCCAGCAGCCTCCTGAAAGGATTACAGCTCATTCTACTAGAGCTGTGGCTTCCACATGGGCTTTTAAAAATGAGGCTTCTGTTGAACAGATTTGTAAGGCGGCGACTTGGTCTTCGCTTCATACTTTTTCAAAGTTTTACAAATTTGATACTTTTGCTTCTTCGGAGGCTATTTTTGGGAGAAAGGTTTTACTGGCAGTGGTACCTTCCGTTTAAGTACCTGCCTTGTCCCTCCCTTCATCCGTGTACTTTAGCTTTGGTATTGGTATCCCACAAGTAATGGATGATCCGTGGACTGGATACACCTTACAAGAGAAAACATAATTTATGCTTACCTGATAAATTTATTTCTCTTGTGGTGTATCCAGTCCACGGCCCGCCCTGTCATTTTAAGGCAGGTATATTTTATTTTTAAACTACAGTCACCACTGCACCCTATGGTTTCTCCTTTCTCTTGCTTGTCTTCGGTCGAATGACTGGAGGTGGCAGTTAGGGGAGGAGCTATATAGAAAGCTCTGCTGTGGGTAATCCTCTTGCAGCTTCCTGTTGGGAAGGAGAATATCCCATAAGTAATGGATGATCCGTGGACTGGATACACCACAAGAGAAATACATTTATCAGGTAAGCATAAATTATGTTTTTCCTTTGTTTATGCTGTCATCCAGAGTGCTAGCCAGAATCAAGCAGAAACACTCCTCAGTTATTCTTATTGCTCCTGTGTGGCTTTGCAGGATTTATTTTGCATATCTGGTTCTGATGTCCTCATGCCTGCCCTGGAGGCTTCCTCTTCGAAAAGATATTCTCTCTCATTGTCTTTTCTTTTATCAAGATCTCAAAATTCAGAATTTGAGCACTTAATTCTTTCTAAAATTACTGACTTTCATACTTTTGTTCGGGCTCTGATTAGAATTAAACCAGTTATCCCTTCAGTTTCTCCTCCTTGGAATATTAATTTGGTTTTTAATATTTTTCAAACTCCTGATTTTGAGACAATGCTTGGCTTAGACCTTCAGATTTTATCCTGGAAGGTTCTTTTTCTTCTAGCTATTTTTTTGGCTAGAAGGATTTCTGAGCTTTCAGCTTTGTACTGCAAAACTCATTTTCTGATTTGTTATCAGGATAAGGCTGTTCTTCACACTTGCTATTCTTTTCTTTCTAAGGTAGTATCTACAGATGCTATCATTCCGGAAAGGGGTTTAATTCGCAAGGGTTTTTGGGTGTGAGGAAAACTCCACCTGAATTAATTTACACCTCAGTCAACTACTCAGTTGCTACTTCTTGAGCCTTTCAAAATAAGGCTTTTATTGATCATGTGTTATGCAGCTTCTTGGTCCTCTTTACACACTTTTTAGAAAGTTTTATCACTTTAATGCTTATTCTTCTTCTCAGGCTGCCTTTCTCTGGACAGTTCTGCAGGCCGTAGTGACTGATTAGTGCCTTCACATATTGTTTCCCCCTATTTCACAGTGGCCTTGTGTAATCCACTGCTTCGGTATCAATTCCCACATGTCATGACTCATGGACTCTCTACATATGATGAAATAAAACAAAATGCATGCTTACCTGATGCATTCATTTCTTTCATGATATTATCTTCTATTCCTGTATTATCTTTCCTGATCTTCTCTCCCCCCCCCCCCCATATTTACTTGGCTTGGATAATTTCCTTTCGTTCTCTCTTCGTACAGGGAGAGTCCACAGCTCCTGCCCGTGTTCTCTGATGGGTGGCCCTTTTTTTTTCTTTTTTTCTGGCACCATTTTCACCCTGATATTTCTCCTATTTTTCCTTGTTCTCTCGGCAGAATGACTGGGGGGTGAGGGAAGTGGGGAAGGTATTTAAGCCTTTGGCTGGGGTGTCTTTGCCTCCTCTTGGTGGCCATGTTCTGTATTTCCCAAAAGTAATGAATGCAGCTGTGGACTCTCCCTGTACAGAAGGATATTATCTGATATGCATAATTTATGTTTTTAGACCTATATTGGGCTAGATTACAAGGACTGAGGATCATGGGAAGTGGGAGGGATTTAAAGCTATGGTGTGTTGGGATGTTTTTTTGCCTTTTCCTAGTTGTAAGGAGGGGAATATTCCCACACATGACTCTGACCATCACCATGAAAAATTAATTTATCAGGTAAAAATAGATTTTGCGTTTTCTATATTGACCAATAGAATTACTCCTAGCTGTTTCCTAAACATTACAATTTTTTTGTAATTTTTTTTTTTTTTTTAGACAATGGTATTTTGATTTCATTGTGAAATTTAAAATTATGCTTAAAAAAATAACACATTTATTCATTCTTAATTACTGGTCACAGATTAGTTTTGAGAAGCAGTCAGACAGTCCTTCAGCCACTCTGGATGCAGATGTTTCTGATGTTCAATCTGTAGATTCGAATGTCTCATGGAGATCAATCAAAAGAGACACAGTTTGTCAGGTATATACATTTTGTTTTATATTATGCTTCTTTAGGTTCTAAATATATGTGGTGATGATAGATTATTATATTTAAATAGTTTAAGCCTGGTTAAATAATTTATGACTGTTCTTCCACTTCATTTTATATTTGACATGATTTCTTATTGATTTAATTGAGACATATTAATTGAATTCAGTGTAAATGTATCATTTTTAGTTTTATACTATTTTGAATATGATTTTTTTTTTTTTTTTTTTACTTTTGTTTAAATGTTTGGCAGGATAATTTCCTTGGTAATTAAAGAAACACATACAGTAACTAGTTGCCATATAATGAGAATGCCTTTCTTTTCTATTACTGTTTGGCAGATCTGTGAAAGTTTTGGTGAGATGCTGGTTTCCTGTGAGGGTGAGTGCTCTCGCCTCTTTCATCTTGAGTGTCTCGGAATGGAATCATTACCAGATGGGAGGTTTATATGCATGGAATGCAAAACAGGTATGTGTAAAATGGATGACTTATTTTTCTCTTACTTGGTGTATTCAGTCCACGGATTCATCCTTACTTGTGGGATATTCTCAATCCCTACAGGAAGTGGCAAAGAGAGCACACAGCAAAGCTGTCCATAATGCTCCCCTCAGGCTCCGACCCCCCCCAGTCATTCTCTTTGCCGCTCTAACAAGTAGCATCTCCACGGGAGGGTAAAGAGTTTGTGGTGTTAGATTTGTAGTTTTTATTTCTTCAATCAAGAGTTTATTTTAAAATAGTTCCGGTTTGTACTATTTACTCTGAGGCAGAAAGTGATGAAGATTTCTGCTGAGAGGAAAAAGATTTTAGCATGTTGTAACTAAAATCCATTGCTGTTCCCACACAGGACTGTTGAGTACCGGAGAACTTCAGTTGGGGGAAACAGTTTGCAGGCTTAACTGCTTAAGGTATGCTCAGTCATTTATTTCTAACAAGACCTGGTAATGCTAGAAGACTGACAGAAATCCCCATGAGGGAAGGTAAGCCATTTTCTGAGACGCAGTATAGAAGGATGGCTTTAGTTAAGGGCTTAAATACTGGTAGACACTGTGATGGGCTAAATTGATTATTTTATTAATGGAATCTTATATTTATTTAAGTGTTTGAAACGTTGTAAACACTTTTTGGGGTTTTTATTTCGCCTGGCATATTATCAGACGCCTAGTCTGACTCAGGAAGGCCCCTTAACTCTGGACTGAAGAGGGAGGGGGCCTCATTTTCGCGCCTCAGTTGCGCAGTTGATTTTCAAGACAGCTCATGCAGCTTCATGTGTAGAGTCCTGAGAGTGCAGGAGAACATCAAGGAGGCTTATATTTCTGCTACAAATAACCCTAAGGGAAGGTAGGGCCGCAGCAAAGACTGTGGCACCGTGCTGTAGTGTGTTAAACCGGTTGTTTATTGCAATTTGCTCCGGTTTGGTCAATAAGGGGTTAATTGATTTGAAAATTTGTGTGCAATCATTTCAAAGCATTAGGATCATGTGGTGAAATTTTCATAAAGATCGGATGTTTTTTGGTGATTTGGAAAAAAAGTGTGTGCTTTTTATTATTTAAAGACACAGTAACGTTTTTTCAAAAAGTGATTTTTTATGTATTGTAGTGCTGTATAAGTCTGTCAAACATGTCTGAGACTTCAGATAGACCTTGTTCTTTATGTTTAAAAGCCATGGCGGTACCCCCATTGCATTTATGTGTAAAGTGTGCTAAAACATCTAAGCATTTTAAAGACCATCCAGTGACACTTAAAAATGTAGCCCAAGATGATTCTTTAACAGAGGGTAATGAGGATAGTCCTTCTTCCTCTCCCCATGTGTCGACACCAGTTACGCCCACACAATCGATGCCTAGTACCTCTAGCACATTGGCCCCTTTTACTTTACAACAATTAGCAACAGTAATGTATAATTCCCTTGCAGCATTTTTATCCAAACTGCCAGTTTTTCCAAGAAAGCGCGATAGCTCAGTTTTAAATACAGAGGATGAGCAATCAGACGCTTTGGATAATTTATCTGTAGTACCCTCACAAAACTCAGAAGTAGCAGTGAGGGAAGGTCTGTCTGAGGGAGAAATTTCTGATACAGGAAAAGTTTCTCAGCGGGCAGATTCACATTCCTTAGCGTTTAAATTTAAGCTGGAACACCTCTGCGTACTGCTTAAGGAGATTTTAGCTACGCTGGATGATTGTGACCCCATGGTGGTCCCCGAAAAATTGTGTGAAATGGACAGGTTTTTAGAGGTCCCTGTTTACACTGAGGCATTTCCGATCCCAAAGAGGGTGGCGGATATTGTGACTAGGGAGTGGGAGAGACCAGGTGTACCCTTTGTCCCCCCCCCTATCTTTAAGAAAATGTTCCCCATAAACGACCCCAGGCGGGACGAGTGGCAGACGGTCCCTAAGGTAGAGGGGGCTGTTTCAACACTTGCTAAGCGTACAACTATACTAATAGAGGACAGTTGTGCTTTCAAAGATCCTATGGATAAAAAATTCGAAGGATTGCTGAAGAAAATTTTTGTTCAGCAAGGTTTTCTACTTCAACCAATTGCCTGCATTATTCCTGTAACTACTGCAGCGGCTTTTTGGTTCGAGGCCCTGGAGGAGTCGCTCCAGAGGGAGACTTAATACGATGAGGTCATGGATAGAATTCATGCTCTAAAGCTGGCTAATTCTTTTATCACTGATGCCGCTCTCCAGTTAGCTAAACTAGCGGCGAAAAACTCAGGTTTTGCCATCATGGCGCGAAGAGCGCTTTGGCTCAAATCATGGTCGGCGGATGTGTCGTCCAAAACGAAACTGTTAAATATTCCCTTCAAGGGGAAGACCCTTTTCAGCCCAGAGCTGAAATAAATTATTTCAGATATCACTAGGGGCAAGGGTCATGCCCTTCCACAAGATAGGCCGTTTAAGGCCAAAAACAAGGCTAATTTTCGCTCCTTTCGCAACTTCAGGAGCGGACCTGCTGCAACCTCTGCTGTCGCAAAGCAAAATAACGTTTCCCAGCCCAAAGCAACCTGGAAACCCTTGCAGGGCTGGAATAAGGGTAAACAGGCCAAGAAGCCTGCTCCTGCTACCAAGACAGCATGAAGGGGTAGCCCCCGATCCGGGACCGGATCTAGTAGGGGGCAGACTTTCTCTCTTTGCTCAAGCTTGGGCAAGAGACGTTCCGGATCCCTGGGCATTAGAAATAGTTGCTCAGGGGTACCTTCTAGAATTCAAGGATTTTCCCCCAAGGGGAAGGTTCCACAGTTCTTGTTTGTCTTCAGACCAAACAAAGAAAAAGGCGTTCTTACGCTGTGTAGAAGATCTCCTAAAAATGGGAGTAATACACCCAGTTCCAATTTCAGAACAAGGACTGGGATTTTACTCAAACCTGTTCGTAGTTCCCAAAAAGGAGGGAACTTTCAGGCCAATCCTGGATCTAAAGATTCTAAACAAATTCCTCAGAGTTCCGTCTTTCAAGATGGAAACCATTCGACAATCTTGCCAATGATCCAGGAAGGTCAATATATGACTACCGTGGATCTAAAGGATGCGTACCTACATATTCCTATCCACAAAGTTCACCATCAGTTCCTAAGGTTCGCCTTTCTGGACAAACATTACCAGTTCATGGCCCTTCCTTTCGGGTTGGCCACCGCTCCCAGAATTTTCACAAAGGTGCTAGGGTCCCTTCTGGCGGTGCTAAGACCGCGGGGCATTGCAGTAGCACCTTACCTAGACGACATATTAATACAGGCGTTGTCTTTCCACAGAGCCAAGGCTCATACGGACATTGTTCTGGCCTTTCTAAGGTCTCACGGGTGGAAGGTGAACGTAGAAAAAAGTTCTCTGTCCCCGCTTACAAGGGTTCCTTTCCTGGGAACACTTATAGACTCGGTAGAAATGAAAATCTTTCTGACAGAGGTCAGGAAGTCCAAACTGTTGAACACCTGCCAAGCTCTTCATTCCATTCCTCGGCCTTCTGTGGCTCAGTGCATGGAGGTAATTGGTTTAATGGTGGCGCCAATGGACATAGTCCCTTTTGCCTGAATTCATCTCAGACCACTGCAACTGTGCATGCTCAAACAGTGGAATGGGGATTATGCAGATTTGTATCCTCAAATACAAATGGACCAGAAAACCAGAGACTCTCTTCTCTGGTGGTTGTCTCAAGATCACCTGTCTCAGGGAATGAGTTTCCGCAGACCGGACTGGATCATTGTCACGACCGATGCCAGTCTGTTAGGCTGAGGTGCGGTCTGGAACTCCCTGAAGGCTCAGGGTCTATGGTCTCGGGAAATATCTCTTCTCCCGATAAACATTTTGGAGCTGAGAGCGATATTCAACATGCTCCAAGCATGGCCTCAACTAGCGGAGGCCAAATTCATCAGATTTCAGTCGGACAACATCACGACTGTAGCGTACATCAATCATCAGGGAGGAACAAAGAGTTCCCTAGCGATGAAGGAAGTATCCAAGATCATCAAATGGGCGGAGGATCACTCCTGCCATCTATCTGCAATTCACATCCCAAGGGTAGACAACTGGGAGGCGGATTTTCTAAGTCGTCAGACTTTTCATCCGGGGGAGTGGGAACTCCACCCGGAGGTTTTTGTTCAGCTGACCCAGCTATGGGGCATTCCAGAATTGGATCTGATGGCGTCCCGTCAGAACACCAAACTTCCCCTTTACGGATCCAGATCCAGGGATCCCAAGGCGGCATTGATAGATGCTTTAATAGCGCCTTGGTCATTCAGTCTAGCTTATGTCTTTCCACCGTTTCCTCTTCTCCCTCGGCTAATAGCCAGAATCAAACAGGAGAAGGCTTCAGTAATTCTGATAGCACCTGCGTGGCCACGCAGGACTTGGTATGCAGACCTAGTGGACATGTCATCGGTCCCACCATGGAAACTGCCATCGAGGCAGGATCTTCTAATTCAAGGTCCTTTCAAGCATCCAAATCTAGTTTCTCTGCAACTGACTGCTTGGAGATTGAACGCTTAATTCTAGCTAAGCGTGGTTTCTCTGAATCAGTTATAGACCCTCTGATACAGGCCAGAAAGCCTGTCATCAGGAAAATTTACCATAAGATATGGCGGAAATATCTTGGTTGGTGTGAATCCAAGGGGGCAGTAAGGTTAGGATTCCAAGGATACTGGCTTTTCTCCAAGAAGGATTGGAGAAAGGTCTGTCAGCTAGTTCCTTAAAGGGACAGATATCTGCTCTGTCTATTCTGTTACATAAGCGCCTGGCAGCTATACCAGACGTTCAGGCGTTTGCACAGGCCCTAGTTAGAATCAAGCCTGTTTACAAGCCTGTGGCTCCTCCTTGGAGTCTAAATTTAGTTATTTCAGTTCTTCAAGGGGTTCCGTTTGAACCTTTACATTCCATAGATATTAAGTTATTATCTTGGAAAGTTTTGTTTTTAGTAGCCATTTCTTCTGCTCGAAGAGTTTCTGAATTGTCTGCTTTGCAGTGTGATTCATCCTATCTGGTGTTCCATGCAGATAAGGTTGTTTTGCGTACCAAACCTGGTTTTCTTCCAAAAGTGGTTTCTAATAAGAATATTAACCAGGAAATTATTGTTCCTTCTCTGTGTCCTAATCCAGTTTCTAGGAAGGAACGACTTTTACACAATCTTGACGTGGTTCATGCTTTAAAATTCTATTCAAAAGCGACTAAAGATTTCAGACAAACATCATCCTTGTTTGTCGTCTATTCTGGTAAGAGGAGAGGTCAGAAAGCGACTGCTACCTCTCTTTCCTTTTGGCTGAAAAGCATCATCTGATTGGCTTATGAGACTGCTGGACAGCAGCCTCCCGAACGAATTACAGCTCATTCCACCAGAGCTGTGGCTTCCACATGGGCTTTTAAGAATGAGGCTTCTGTTGAACAGATTTGTAAGGCAGCGACTTGGTCTTCACTGCATACATTCGCCAAATTTTACAAATTCGATACTTTTGCTTCTTCGGAGGCTATTTTTGGGAGAAAGGTTTTGCAAGCAGTGGTGCCTTCCGTTTAGGTGATCTGACTTGTTCCCTCCCTTCATCCGTGTCCTAAAAGCTTTGGTATTGGTATCCCACAAGTAAGGATGAATCCGTGGACTGAATACACCAAGTAAGAGAAAACAGAATTTATGCTTACCTGATAAATTACTTTCTCTTACGGTGTATTTAGTCCACGGCCCGCCCTGACATTTAAGTCAGGTTCAAATTTAATTTAAAATAACTATAGTCACCACTGCACCCTATGGTTCTCCTTTTTCTCCTAACCGTCGGTCGAATGACTGGGGGGGCGGAGCCTGAGGGGAGCTATATGGACAGCTTTGCTGTGTGCACTTCCTGTAGGGATTGAGAATATCCCACAAGTAAGGATGAATCCGTGGACTGAATACACCGTAAGAGAAAGTAATTTATCAGGTAAGCATAAATTCTGTTTTTTCTTTAAAGTAACAATTTTTTTTTTTTAGATCTATGCATATGCTAAAAGGGCTAACTAAAAATAGTTTATATAAACAAAAAGTTTAAAAATGTTCATCAAGTATTTTAAAAGAATTTTCTAAAATAAGCAAAATTACTAAAATAGCCATGCTGTCTAGAGTAGTCTGATCCACCCCCTCTTATCAGTGTATAGCTTCAGAAACAGATGCATCATATTTCAACTGACTTTACAGTTGCCTATTTGCTGCTAATTTGCTTCTAGGCATGCTCTAGCAGGTCATGAGCGTGCATGTCATAGGTGTGTGCGCAGTTTGATCTTGGGAGTTGAGAAGAATCTTTCTCTTGTAAGGTGTATCCAGTCCACGGGTTCATCCATTACTTGTGGGATATTCTCCTTCCCAACAGGAAGCTGCAAGAGGACACCCACAGCAGAGCTGTCTATATAGCTCCTCCCCTAACTGCCACCCCCAGTTATTCTTTTGCAGCTCTCGACAAGATAGGAAGTATCAAGAGATATGTGGTGACTTAGTGTAGTTTTACCTTCAATCAAAAGTTTTTTATTTTTAAACGGTACCGGCGTTGTACTGTTTTACTCTCAGGCAGAATTTAGAAGAAGAATCTGCCTGGAGATTGATGATCTTAGCAGTTTGTAACTAAGGTCCATTGCTGTTCTCACGCATAACTGAAGAGTATGGGAAAGACTTCAGTATATTTATTTCTAGAGAGGTGATAAGAGCTAGAAAATGCTGACAGAGCCTTGTATAATTGAGGTAAGCCTGATGCAGTGATTTAACAACGACTGGTATCATGCTTACAAAAAAGGGTAATATTCATGTTAATACTCATATTAATTAGTGACAAAACGTTTACATGTTATATAGAAAAAACGTTTTTTCTCTGAGGGTGATAAATCGTTTTTTTGGTGCCTAGTTTCCACATGGCTAGTCAGATACTCCTAGGAGTATTTTCTTAAGGCCCTCTGACATAGAGTGCATGGTGGGAGGGGCCTATTTTCGCGCTCTAGATGCGCAGTTTATATTCAGACTGAGACATCCAGCTTCCCTAAAGGAGTCCTCTGGCATCTGAGGACCACTATAGAGGGCTTATTCCTTTCCTAAATCGTATTTGAGGGCAGGTAGGAGCAACAGCAGAGCTGTGGCAAGGTGTTTAACTGTTTTTTAACGTTTTTCAAATCCGGTTTGGGGCCTAAAGGGTTAATCATCCATTTGCAAGTGGGTGCAATGCTGCTTTAGTCCCTTATACACACTGTAAAAATTTCGAAGAGTTTACTACTTTTTAACACTGTTTTGCAGTTTATGTGATAGTTTTTTTCTCTTAAAGGCACAGTACCGTTCTTATTTAATTGCTGTTTCACATTTATTAAAGTGTTTTACAAGCTTGCTGGTCTCATTACTAGTCTGTTTAACATGTCTGACATAGAGGAAACTCCTTGTTCAATATGTTTAGAAGCCATTGTGGAACCCCCTCTTAGAATGTGTACCAAATGTACTGAAATTTCTATAACTTATAAAGACCATATTATGGCATTTAAAGATTCATCACCAGAGGTTTCTCAGACTGACAAAAGGGAGGTTATGCCATCTAGCTCTCCCCACGTGTCAGAACCTATAACTCCCGCTCAAGTGACGCCAAGTACATCTAGCGCGTCCAATGCGTTTACCTTACAAGACATGACGGCAGTTATGAATCATACCCTCACAGAGGTATTGTCCAAACTGCCAGGGTTACAAGGAAAGCGAGACAGCTCTGGGGCTAGAACAAATACAGAGCTTTCTGACGCTTTAGTAGCTATGTCCGATATACCCTCACAATGCTCCGAAGCCGTGGCAAGGGATTTGCTATCTGAGGGCGAGATTTCAGATTTCAGATTCAGGGAAGACGTTACTTCAGTCCGATTCTGAAATGACAGCCTTTAAATTTAAGCTTGAACACCTCCGCTTATTGCTCAGGGAGGTTTTAGCGACTCTGGATGATTGTGACCCCATTGTAGTTCCAGAGAAATTGTGTAAAATGGACAAATACTTTGCAGTGCCTATTTACACTGATGTTTTTCCAGTCCCTAAGAGGTTTTCGGAAATTATTACTAAGGAATGGGATAGACCAGGTGTACCGTTAAGTACCTAATTTAACACCCTTTTTCATTTTGTCAAAATATTTTTTGACCAAAGTAATAAATTATTCTACCGTGTTATTGTTTAATGGGGCATGGGCTGAACTTTTAGCTCTTAGATCACGAACCTATGTATGGAATACGTTTAAATTATCTACAAAACCCTTGTGTCGAACGGTCTGGGGGTGGGAAGCAAAGAACCCTTTAAATCTAAGATTTCTAAAAAATCTTTGAAGGTCTGCTTCAATCTGAAAGAAATTGGGAGTTACCGTAGGGATAAAGGATAATTCTTTCTGTAAAATCGAAATAGTCAAGGGGTCTAGAGTCACTGAAGAAATGTTAATTACTAAATCTTCTACTATCTTTTGCTGTGTCTTGTCTGCATATGATTTCCTGATCCTCTTCCCCCGACTGTGTACTCTATTTTTTCTTTGGATTTGTGTTTGTTGGAATTCTGTCCTAAAGGGGAGGGACTTTGTGATCAGAGAATGAGTCCCCAGAATTATCAGTATATCTAGGTGCTCTTCTACGTTCACGTCTAAAGGGAATAAAGTTAGGGTTCCTCCACCTATATACTTTGTTACTAGAGTAGTCTTTGGAATCTCTTTGAAATTTCTGTGTTTTTTTGATTTCTACTTCTTTTTTTAAATTTATTAATTGGCTCAAAGATCTCACTTTTCAGTTTTTTGAAATCTGCCTCTAGTTTAAAAGATCTAAGTTGGGTCTCAATTCTATCAATCTCAGCTTGTACTTTTGGGATTTCTTTCTGAATATACTGTATGCAATAGTTAATATAATTAAATCACTAGAACATTTATTCAATATTCCCTCCCATTTATCACAGAATTCAGAGTCATCTTTAAATAGCGTGGGATGTAAGTTGCATCTAAGTCCCCTAGGGATGTACTTAAGGCGAAGATATTCAGCTAAAGTAATGGCATGTAGTTCTAAACTAGTTTTTTTTTTACGGTAAAGTTTCTCTAGTGACTGTGGTTCATCCACATCTTCAGTAAAAAAAATCTCTATTGCCTAAACAAAGTGTGGCAATCCTGGATGCATCCAGTTCAGAGTATGCAAATAATTTTGGAGATTCCTGTGTTTGTTGCAAAAACGCGCGTCACCTGTTGTGATGTCAGACGCCAGACTGAAGTCGATGCAAGCGGGTTTGTTTAAAACTATCTACCTCATCTCTGCATTACTGTGGTGCTGAACTTCCAGATAAGTGTGTACATCAGCGGGACTACTGCCTAGAAACCCTCTATTTCATACGGACTGGGTAAGATCACTCATTGAGCGTTACTGAAGTAAACTTCCTGTGTTTCACTGGCGGACTTCGGTCCTTGAGCGCCGGTGCGGTCAGAATCCTTCTCACACACATGGTTCAGCAGTTAACAATATCATATGCATAACAGGAACTGTCAACTTACAAGGTTACACTTTGCTGCTTATCATGTTGCCATGCAAGAATTACAATACATGAATTGCTCTATCGTTTTTCAAGCTGCTATAAAATCATTATATGCATGAACTGTTTCATACTACTGCTTGTCAACCTACAAGTTTACAATTTGCTGCTTATTACGTTACCATGGGCAAGAATTACATTGCATGAACTGCTTTATATTCTTTTCAAGCTGCTACTAAGTCATTACATTGCATGCATTGTTTTGTCATTTTGAAGTTGCTTTAAATCAGGGATGTCAAACTTGCGGCCCATGGGCCGCATGCGGCCCACAACGTATAACTTTGCGGCCCATTTGATATAACAGCATTTAACAATTTAATTATACATTTTTTCAGAAAACTTAAAACCAAAAGCTCAAAAGTCTTTAAAATTGTAAATTGTCTTTTCATCCACGCCGATATGACTACACTCGCTTAACACACAATGTTGATTTATCTGAATATGAATAATATATTGAATACACATCACGCACATCACGTGATTGGCTGTTGCTGATGGAACCATATCACGCAATTTTTACGACGTCCTGCAATAAGTCACAGTCGTTTAGTCATTTTGAAAGCGTTAATTTATTTCAAGCCTTTGTATTCAGTATGTCTTTATTGACACCAAGTGGCAGTAAAACTAAACGAAAAATTGCTGACGAACATCGAAATTTCCAAGAAAAGTGGGAACTGGAGTATTTTTGCTCTGAAGTAAGTGATAAAATCATCTGCTTGATATGTAATAGTGCTATCAGTGTACCAAAATTATATAACGTTAAACGTCACTATGAGCAGCATAAATCAAA
>NC_069504.1:760339544-760419544 GCF_027579735.1 Bombina bombina
AGAAAAAAACCCTATTGAGAGAATAGGGAAAAGTATGCTCTTTCTACACACAAAATATATATTTTTACACTTCCTCTGAGGAAGCGTATAAGTGAAACACGACCGCGTCAGGGGCTTCGTGTTTATTTTAACTGCACTCTGTTAATTTTAGACTATCTACTAATTGATATTTTTATTTGTTGTAACATTCGGGACATGTGGGAAGGATGGGGAAGGGATTTATAGCTTATTTAGTGTAAAAAAAGTGGCTTATCTACCCTAATATAGGGCAATACAGGACACAGTTCCTAAATAGAGGCTCTTACATTTACCTAATATCATTGATTTTTCCCCTCCTCCTCATATGTGATAAACAACTTAAAATCAGCAACATTGAAGTACTTTATACAAGTCAAAGTTACAGAGTTGTGTTTTTAACTTTTTTCTGGCACGCCAGATACTTCTATTTCTGCTGCCTTTTTTTAATTAATACTAGTAAAAGTTAATTTTTAAGTGAAAAAATATATACTTTATTTGTAGAAAGAGCATACTTTTCCCTATTCTCTCAATAGGTTTTTTTTCTTTGATATAATCTGACGGGTCAGTGTGAGACCCAAACCAGGAACTAGGCGGAGATACGATGAGAAATGATCAGGTGCAGCCACGCCCATCGCACGGATAACTACACATTAAAAAAAACACATGTCCACCTTGTATTGTTGTTGTCTGGCTATAACCACACTCTACCTTGTAGAGATCCACCAGTTTTACTGCAGATCACGCCCTACGGTACAAGTGACTACGCCCATTTGTTGGATCTTTCCCGCCTACAAGCTCTCTCAGCTACACACACACACACACACACACACACACACACACACACACACACACTGTAGTTAAAGAAAAAAAAAAATTGGTTTCGGTTTTCGGCCAGGGGCATCCTGAATTTTCGGTATCACATTTTGTTAATTAATTTAAATTGGAAAGTTGGCTAACATTGCATGCTCTATCTAAATCATAAAAGTTTAATTTTGACTTGAGTGTCCCTTTAACTGTAAAGGCAAAGCCTAGCCATCATAATTTATGAGTGAATTATTATCTGATTGTCTACCAAGTTTTGGATGATGAAAATGTATGCCTCAAAGTGAGTGTTCAGCTTGTTCATACTCTTGTAGTATTGAGGAATTTTTGCAGGGTAGAAAAAAAAAATACTTTCACTGAGATATCGATAAACAGTATAATCAATGGTTACTGTTTTTTAAGAGTGTCAAAGTCTATCAGAATGATTATCTATATATCTATTATTTAGAATATATATTATATAACTTGAGTTCTTATGTACATTCATCAGGTTTTCCCAGATTTTAAAACATAAGTAGATTCTTTACAGGTTTTAGTATTTGCTACATCCTTTAAATGTCTCTAACAGTTTTTTGTACAACTAATTGCATTTTTGGACAGGCCTCCATACCTGCTTTTCCTGCAAGACTCCCAGCACCAGTGTGAAACGTTGCTCTGTTTTATCCTGTGGCAAATTTTACCATGAAGTTTGTGCCCGACAATATTCTGCCACAGTTCCTGATTCAAAAGGGTTTCGCTGTCCACACCACTGCTGTAGCACCTGCACTATTCAAAAAGATCTGTACAGAGCAAGCAAAGGTAAGAGACATACCTTCTCTAGATATATTTATGGTTATTATAAATGGTTTTTATAAAGAGGATTCTGGATAATATAAAATTGTTCCTAGAGAAAAGTTTTTCTGTATAAATGGTCACTGTTCTATATGTGCTACTTTGTAAAGTGTGACAAAGTGATCTAATAGTGCATGTGAGGCAAATATTTCCTTCTATTGGCAGTGAGAATCCATGAGAACATTCATAACCTATGGGAAACACTATTCCTGGCCACCAGGAAGAGGCGAAAACATCCCAAACTAGACTATAAATATCCCTCCCAGTTTCCCTACCCCCAGTAGTTCTTTGACTTGTGTCATGGATTGGCTCAGGAGAGCCAGGGCTCATATATCCATATAAATCTCAATAGAGTATTGGTATATATAATACTGGTTGATGCTGGGTTTTTCCTGCCTCTTTCCAGTCTAACTTATCCCCGGTGTGTTAACGCGGTGTGATTCACACTAAATTACAGACTCATTATAGGTAATTTGTCCCCTCTTTCATGACATTTTGTCTAATAAAGAATTGGTGTAAGTCTTGTCCCTGCGATTAGGATGCGTTTACTATGCGCTTTCCTAACGCCCCTTTTTGTCAAGTGGTAGCTTGCCACAGGCTACCTGGAGTACCAGGAATGGCGGAGAGGTACTTTGGCACGTTTGCGTGCAGGACGCTAACCAGCATTTGTCCTTCTATGTACTTAATATCACCCAATTATAGTCTTGATTAGTTACTGGTTTTCCGGTCACTTTGGTTAGGTTGTACAGGCCATGGTGAGCTATTGGGTTACTATAGTCTGCAGCCTTTGTTCTGGTATAGGCCGCAGCGGTGGCCAGAGACATTGCATCCTGCTGTAGGCAGTGTTTTTGCACCATTTCTGTTCCAGATCCGCTGCGCAATAGTCTGGGATAGCGGTATCAACGTGGCTCGGCCGGTCCTGAGGTGGTAAGACGCCCTAAACTGGACTTTCAAGAGTCGTTTGTGTGCTGTTTGGGACCAGTTATCCCACTGCGGTCCGCTATATCTCATTATACTACAATGGACGACACCATGGAGAGTCTGGAGGAACCCTCTTCGTTGGGTTCTGTTATCAATAATAAATGTTTACTCTGTAGATTAATCTCTGTAAACCTGCCAGCACAACTTTGCACTTGCTGCCTAACTTATGTCCTGAGATCCTACTCGGGAGGCCCAAACATTCAGACCGCGGGGGAGGCTTCATTTACATTATAGGTCCTATAGGTCCTACTAAGATTTCTCAAACCTTGATTGAGAGGGATATTCCTGTCCAGCATTCCATTTGGGAGATTTTGGTTGCTCCAGGTCATGGTACGGAGAGCTATTCAACCCTGGCTTGGGTGAGTTTGTCGACGTTATGGCCTGTATATGGGTGGATGTGTCGGATGCTCTAGGTGATATCTGGGAATAGATTACAGGAGATGGAATGCTGTTCTCCAGCCTTTTGCGGGGGATCCTTCAGTTGGCTTTGAGAAATACATTTTTTCCTTCGCCCCTCCTGTCGTAGAGTCGGATGAAGACTCTGTGGAGGGGATGCTTAGGTTCAATGCAGAACAGTTCCGGTTCCTGCTGGAGAGGATCTTATATACCCCTGAGATTCTGGCAGCTACGTCGCCCGGGGGGGGGGGGGGCATGTTCTGAGTCCGGTATCGAGGTTTAGCCCTATGCCTAAATCCCTTAATGTTTTTTCTGCATTCCCCATTATTGATAAGATCATTTCTAGACAATGGGAAAAGCTATGATGTCCTTTTGTACCCTCAGAGACTTTTAAAATGATGACCATATGGAGGTGTGGAACAGTGTCCCTTCCGTAGATAGGGCTATATCATCTCCAGCTAAGCACTGGGATATCCCAATTATGGAAAATTCTTCCTTTGAGGATGGAGGTCTCTTCAATCTGGCGCTTTGTTTTGGCCAGCGGTGTGTATTGCTGCTTTCACGGAAGCACCCAGATCCTGGTGTGAATTGGATTATGTTGGCTCCTCGAGGAGAACCTGGATCATGTCAGATTTCTAGAGTTGACTATCCTACAGATTGTTCTCATGAATGCTAAGAACTCCGGCATTGCGGCCCTGGCTAGGGGGGCCCTGTGGCTTATGTCACGGCCAGTGGATAACACTCCTGATTCTGGTCTTTTATCATTGCTCGTCAATGGTAGGGTCTTGTTTGGTCCGGATCTGGACATTCCCGTCGCCACAGTCAGGGGTGGTCGTGGAGTTTCTCTCGGTCAAGTACAGAGAGGTAAATCTACAGCGCTTCTCCAGAAGAGCGCTAAGGTGCATAAGATTGAATCTTCAAGAGCAATTAGGAGGTCATCCGGGGGCACTATAGGGCCGGTTAACCCGAGAGATCGTCCTGAGGTCGATAGTAGATATGAGGGGGTCTTCCACGACCTGGATCCAGGTTGCATGGGTAGACTTTCTTTGTATCAGAAATGTTGGTCCCGGTCATTCTTGGACCCATGCATGCTGGACATTATCCATCAGGGATACAGGATTAGTTTCAAGTCTTGACCCCCAAGGGATGATTTCTTGCTTTCAAAGGTTCCAGAAAACCCCATTAGGAGGGCGGCTCTTTTTCATTGCGTGGATGATCGTATGGCTATGGGAGATGTAGTCCCAGTTTCTACACCCAAGAAGGGAAAGGGATTATATTCTGTCCACTTATGTGGTTCCCAAGTAGGAGGATTCCTTCTGTCCTATTTTGGACTTAAAGGAATTCAATAGATCCATACAGGTTCTGTTCTTTAATGTGGAATTGATAAGTTCCATTCTTCTCCTTGCTCAGGAGGGTCAGTTCATGTCCTCAATAGTCTTAAGGGACGCATTCCTTCACATCCCACAGGGACTTTTACTGTTTTTTTGCGGTTTGCCTTACTAGATAGTTATTGCCAATTTGTTGCACTTTCAGTGGGACTGGCTACAGCACCTAGAGTTCTAACAAGGTGTTTGGAACTCTTTTGGCTGTTGTTCGTCTTCAAGGGATTGCAATGGCTTCTTACCTGGAAAACATTCTGGTTCAGGCTCCATCCTTTCGAGTGGCTTAGGACCACACAGAGAATACACTCATGTTTTTGAGCACATGGTTGGAAAATTAATTTGGAAAAGAGTTCCCTCGTTCCGACTACCAGGGTTGGCTTTCAGGGAACCGTCATAGATTCTGTTAGCATGAGTCTTTATCTTTTCTTCGGTGGCACAATGCATGGAGGTTGTAGATCTCATAATAGCGGCATCGGACACTATACTGTTTGCTTGTTTTCATCTTGGACCTCATCAGTTATGTTCTAAATTAGGTGGTGCTTAATACTTAGGACTGCCTCTCCCAACTTTTTCCCTCCCAAAAACACACAGCTTGGGTATTGGTTTCATGGACTCTCACTGCCAATAGAAAGAAAACTAAAATTATTCTTACCGGATAATTTCCTTCTTGGTAGTGAGAGTCCACGACCCCGCCCTAATGTATTTTATGTAGTGGCGGCAGTCATTTGCACCTCTGTACCCCTTGTATCTCTCTTCACTTTTCCTTATCCTCAGCTGAACTACTGGAGGGTAGGGGAAGTGGGAGGGATATTTATAGTCTAGCTTGGGGGGTGTCATCTTCACAATAGCACTATATTTAAATGTATCGGCATCACAATCAAATTATTGGTAAATTGTTAAATTTAAATCACTGTTCTCCAAGATGCATTTTACTATACTTCATTATATATTTTAAATAAGTTTATTTAAATGTGTGTTTTTTTTTTTTTTACTAATAATATAAAAGTGAGCTTTCTTTATTTTAGACCAATATCGTTATACATATAGCATGAGAATGTTACCTGTTCTAGTAATTGCAGTCAATGAAGACAGACAAAGAGGCAACGTAAAGGAAGGAGGGAGGAAGAAGGGAAGGGGGATAAAAAAAAAGGGAAAGGCGAGGGGGCGCCTAAATAGTTCTGTTCCAAATTGCCAAGATCATTTCATGAGTGTCTAGTTTATAAATTTTAAGATAATGATATCTTTCTAGGGTAATAAGTTCCAAGACTTATTTCCATTCCACTACAGAAGGTACACATTGTGTCTTCCATCTCTTGGGGATGAGTTTTTTTGCTCCTGTCAGCATTATTAGGAGAAGTGCCATCCTAGCTGGGTCTTTTATTTTGGGTAGAGAGCAAAACAATATACTATCTGGGGTATTTGATATATTTACGTCCAGCAAATCTGAGATAAAAGAAAAGATTCTTGTCCAGTAGGTATCTTGGTCAGGACCACCAAATGTGGATAAGGGTTCCTTCCTCGCCACATCCCCTCCAGCAGGTGTTGCTCAGAGAGGGAAATATTTTATGGAGCCTAGATGGGGTAAGATATCGACTCAGAAACTTTATATGAATTTCTTGTATGGTGGCAGAGACTGAGGAGCATTTAGTAAGTGTAAAAGCTTTCGACCAAGAGTCAAAATCAATCTCTTTAGGTAGCTCTCTATTCCATGCTAAAGTGTATGATGGAAGTGTAGCAGGGTCATCGATGGATAGTTTGTATAAGAGGGATATGAGGTGACCCGGGGGACTAATTGGGTACAGAGTTTTTCAAAGGGTGTGAGTTCCCGTCCCATATCTTTCTTATGTTTTTGGTGTGAGATGTAATGGAGTAGTTGGTTATAGCTTAGCCACGAAGAGAAAATCTTTCTGTGAACTTCTGCCAGCTGAGCCTGTGTTTTATTGATTTTATTTTCTGTGAGGAACTGCATAGAGCCTGTTTTTAAACTGTAGGGTTGTTTAATACGGAAGCCCATTTTACAGTATGGGAGATCCATAGTCTCAATTATTGGAGTGAGGAGAGAGTGTCTGGACAATATTTGCGTACTGGTTGCTAAGATCCTATCCCACTCTGCTAGCGTTTCTGCTGTCATTATATATTTATGTAGGGTTTTTTGGTCTATGTGATGGGGAGGTCCATGCTAATGTGCCTATGTTGTTCAACATAAAGATTTGCCTATCTAGATGTATCCACGCCTTATTAGTGTTATTGGGGGACCATTTGATTACATGTTGAAGAAAAATCGCTCTTCTATATGCCAACAAGTTTGGCAATCCCAGACCTCCCCTGTCCCTTGTCAAGTACATGGTCCTCCTCGGGACTCTGGGTTTTATGTTTGCCCAAATATATCGTTCAATTAATATTTTGGAACTCCGTGCGATTTTCAGGGCTCTAAAGATTTGGCCTCTCTTGAAGAGAGAACCGTTCATTTGTTTTCAGACAGACAATATCACAACTGTGGCATATTGCAATCATCGTGGTGGGACTCACAGTCCCCAAGCTATGAAAGAAGTATCTTGGATACTTGCCTGGGCGGAATCCAGCTCCTGTCTAATTTCTGCGGTCCATATCTCAGGTATAGACAAGCGGATTATCTCAGTCTTCAGACTTTACATCCGGGAGAGTGGTCTCTTCACCCAGATGTGTTTTTTCAAATTGTTCAGATGTGGGGGCTTCCAGAAATAGATCTGATGGCATCTCATCTAAACAAGAAACTTCCCAGGTACCTGTCCAGGTCCAGGGATCCTCAGGCGGAAGCAGTGGATGCATTGACACTTCCTTGGAGTTATCAACCTGCCTATATTTTTCCGCCTCTAGTTCTTCTCCCAAGAGTGATTTCCAAAATCATCATGGAGCAATTGTTTGTGCTGCTGGTGGCTCCAGCATGGCCACACAGGTTTTGGTATGCGGATCTTGTTCGGATATCCAGTTGCCAACCTTGGCCACTTCCGTTAAGACCAGACCTTCTATCTCAAGGTCCGTTTTTCCATCAGGATCTCAAATCATTAAATTTGAAGGTATGGAAATTGAACGCTTAGTGCTTTAGTCATAGAGGTTTCTCTGACTCAGTAATTAAAACTATGTTGCAGGCTCGTAAATCTGTTTCTAGAAAGATTTATTATTGCGTTTGGAAAACCTACATTTCATGGTGTTCTCATAACTTCACTTGGCATTCTTTTAGAATTCCTAGAATTTTACAGTTTCTTCAGGATGGTTTGGATAAGTGTTTGTCTGCAAGTTCTTTAAAAGGACAAATTTCTGCTCTTTCTGTCTTATTCCACAGAAAAATTGCTAAACTTCCTGATATTCATTGTTTTGTACAGGCTTTGGTTCGTATCAAGCCTGTCATTAAATCATTCTCTCCTCCCTGGAGTCTTAATTTGGTTTTAAAGGCTTTTCAGGCTCCTCCGTTTAAGCCTATACATTCTTTGGACATTAAATTGCTTTCTTGGTAAGTGTTGTTTCTTTTGGCCATGTCTTCTGCTAGAAGAGTTTCTGAATTATCTGCTCTTTCTTGTGAGTCTCCTTTTCTGATTTTTCATCAGGATAAGGCGGTTTTGCGGACTTCATTTAAATTCCTACCTAAAGTTGTGAATTCCAAACATATTAGTAGAGAAATTGTTGTCCTTTCCTTGTGTCCTAATCATACAAATTCTTTGGAAAGATCCTTACATTCTTTGGATGTGGTGAGAGCTTTGACATATTATGTTAAAGCTACTAAAGATTTCAGGAAGACTTCTAGTCTATTTGTTATCTTTTCTGGTTCTAGGAAAGGTCAGAAGGCTTCTGCTGTTTCCTTGGCTTCGTGGTTAAAGCTTTTGATTCATCACGCTTATTTGGAGTCGGGTAAATCCCTGCCTCAGAGGATTACGGCTCATTCTACTAGGTCTGTTTCCACTTCCTGGGCTTTTAAGAATGAAGCTTCAGTTGATCAGATTTGCAAAGCAGCAACTTGGTCTTCTTTGCATACATTTACTAAATTCTACCATTTTGATGTTTTTTCTTCTTCAGAAGCAGTTTTTGGTAGAAAAGTTCTTCAGGCAGCCGTTTCAGTTTGATCCTTCTGCTTATAATTTCAGTTTTTTTCTTTTTCTTTATAAGATTAAAATTTATGATTTGGGTTGTGGATTAATTTTTTTCAGCGGATTTGGCTGTCTTTATTTTTATCCCTCCCTCTCTAGTGATTCTTGAGTGGAATTCCACATCTTGGGTATTTGCTATCCCATACATCACTAGCTCATGGACTCTTGCCAATTACATGAAAGAAAACATAATTTCTCCAACATAGGTGTGTCCGGTCCACGGCGTCATCCTTACTTGTGGGATATTCTCCTCCCCAACAGGAAATGGCAAAGAGCCCAGCAAAGCTGGTCACATGATCCCTCCTAGGCTCCGCCTTCCCCAGTCATTCTCTTTGCCGTTGCACAGGCAACATCTCCACGGAGATGGCTAAGAGTTTTTTGGTGTTTAAATGTAGTTTTTATTCTTACATTGTGTAGAAGACCTGTTAAAAATGGGAGTGATTCATCCTGTTCCATTAGGAGAACAAGGGATGGGGTTTTACTCCAATCTGTTCATAGTTCCCAAAAAAGAGGGAACATTCAGGCCAATTTTGGATCTCAAGATCCTAAACAAATTTCTCAGGGTTCCATCGTTCAAAATGGAAACCATTCGGACAATTCTTCCTACCATCCAGGAAGGTCAATTCATGACCACGGTGGATTTAAAAGATGCGTATCTACATATTCCTATCCACAAGGAACATCATCGGTTCCTAAGGTTCGCCTTTCTGGACAAGCATTACCAGTTTGTGGCACTTCCATTCGGATTAGCCACTGCTCCAAGAATTTTCACAAAGGTACTAGGGTCCCTTCTAGCGGTGCTAAGGCCAAGGGGCATTGCAGTAGTACCTTACTTGGACGACATACTGATTCAAGCGTCGTCTCTGCCACAAGCAAAGGCTCATACGGACATTGTCCTAGCCTTTCTCAGATCTCACGGGTGGAAAGTGAACGTAGAAAAAAGTTCTCTATTCCCGTCAACAAGAGTTCCCTTCTTGGGAACAATAATAGACTCCTTAGAAATGAAGATTTTACTTCTAAGCTCTTGTCAAGTACTTCATTCTGTTCTTCTTCCTTCCATAGCGCAGTGCATGGAAGTAATAGGTTTGATGGTTGCGGCAATGGACATAGTTCCTTTTGCGCGAATTCATCTAAGACCATTACAACTGTGCATGCTCAGTCAGTGGAATGGGGATTATACAGACTTGTCCCCGACGATCCAAGTAGATCAGGGGACCATAGATTCACTCCGTTGGTGGCTGACCCTGGACAACCTGTCTCAAGGGATGAGCTTCCGCAGACCAGAGTGGGTCATTGTCACGACCGACGCCAGTCTGATGGGCTGGGGCGCGGTCTGGAAACCCCTGAAAGCTCAGGGTCTATGGTCTCTGGAAGAATCTCTTCTCCCGATAAACATTCTGGAACTGAGAGCGATATTCAATGCTCTCAAGGCTTGGCCTCAACTAGCAGAGGCCAAATTCATAAGGTTTCAATCAGACAACATGACGACTGTTGCATATATCAACCATCAGGGGGGAACAAGGAGTTCCCTGGCGATGGAAGAAGTGACCAAAGTAATTCAATGGGCGGAGATTCACTCCTGCCACTTGTCTGCAATCCACATCCCAGGAGTGGAAAATTGGGAAGCGGATTTTCTGAGTCGTCAGACATTTCATCCGGGGGAGTGGGAACTCCATCCAGAAATCTTTGCCCACATAACTCAATTATGGGGCATTCCAGACATGGATCTGATGGCGTCTCGTCAGAACTTCAAGGTTCCTTGCTACGGGTCCAGATCCAGGGATCCCAAGGCGACTCTAGTAGATGCACTAGTAGCGCCCTGGACCTTCAACCTAGCTTATGTATTCCCACCGTTTCCTCTCATTCCCAGGCTGGTAGCCAGGATCAATCAGGAGAGGGCTTCGGTGATCTTGATAGCTCCTGCGTGGCCACGCAGAACTTGGTATGCAGACCTGGTGAATATGTCATCGGCTCCACCATGGAAGCTACCTTTGAGACGGGACCTTCTTGTTCAAGGTCCGTTCGAACATCCGAATCTGGCCTCACTCCAACTGACTGCTTGGAGATTGAACGCTTGATTTTATCAAAGCGTGGGTTCTCAGATTCTGTCATTGATACTCTTATTCAGGCTAGAAAGCCTGTAACTAGAAAAATTTACCATAAAGTATGGAAGAAATATATCTGTTGGTGCGAATCGAAAGGATTCGCATGGAACAGGATAAAAATTCCTAAGATTCTATCCTTTCTACAAGAGGGTTTGGAGAAAGGATTATCTGCAAGTTCTTTGAAGGGACAGATTTCTGCTTTATCTGTTTTACTTCACAAAAAGCTGGCGGCTGTGCCAGATGTTCAAGCTTTTGTTCAGGCTCTGGTTAGAATCAAGCCTGTTTACAAACCTTTGACTCCTCCTTGGAGTCTCAATTTAGTTCTTTCAGTTCTTCAAGGGGTTCCCTTTGAACCCTTACATTCCGTAGATATTAAGTTATTATCTTGGAAAGTTTTGTTTTTGGTTGCTATTTCTTCTGCTAGAAGAGTTTCAGAGTTATCTGCTCTGCAGTGTTCTCCTTATCTGGTGTTCCATGCAGATAAGGTGGTTTTGCGTACTAAACCTGGTTTTCTTCCGAAAGTTGTTTCTAACAAAAATATTAACCAGGAGATAGTTGTGCCTTCTTTGTGTCCGAATCCAGTTTCAAAGAAGGAACGTTTGTTGCACAATTTGGATGTAGTTCGTGCTCTAAAATTCTATTTAGAGGCTACAAAGGATTTCAGACAAACATCTTCCTTGTTTGTTGTTTATTCTGGTAAAAGGAGAGGTCAAAAAGCAACTTCTACCTCTCTCTCTTTTTTGGCTTAAAAGCATCATCCGATTGGCTTATGAGACTGCCGGACGGCAGCCTCCTGAAAGAATCACAGCTCATTCCACTAGGGCTGTGGCTTCCACATGGGCCTTCAAGAACGAGGCTTCTGTTGATCAGATATGTAAGGCAGCGACTTGGTCTTCACTGCACACTTTTGCCAAATTTTACAAATTTGATACTTTTGCTTCTTCTGAGGCTATTTTTGGGAGAAAGGTTTTGCAAGCCGTGGTGCCTTCCATCTAGGTGACCTGATTTGCTCCCTCCCATCATCCGTGTCCTAGAGCTTTGGTATTGGTTCCCACAAGTAAGGATGACGCCGTGGACCGGACACACCTATGTTGGAGAAAACAGAATTTATGCTTACCTGATAAATTACTTTCTCCAACGGTGTGTCCGGTCCACGGCCCGCCCTGGTTTTTTAATCAGGTCTGATGAATTATTTTCTCTAACTACAGTCACCACGGTATCATATGATTTCTCCTATGCATATTCCTCCTTTACGTCGGTCGAATGACTGGGGAAGGCGGAGCCTAGGAGGGATCATGTGACCAGCTTTGCTGGGCTCTTTGCCATTTCCTGTTGGGGAGGAGAATATCCCACAAGTAAGGATGACGCCGTGGACCGGACACACCGTTGGAGAAAGTAATTTATCAGGTAAGCATAAATTCTGTTTTATGTAAGAATTTACCTGATAAATTCATTTCTTTCATATTGGCAAGAGTCCATGAGGCCCACCCTTTTTATGGTGGTTATGATTTTTTTGTATAAAACTATATATAAAACATAAAAAAAAATACATATCTCTAACCATTTATGTATATATATATATACCTTTGAGTTCTCTTCACATCCCGTGATATTTATATGTATATTCACCTATGAGATATTTCCACATCCTGATGTATGTTAACATAGAATTTTAACACAGATTGCTGCTTTATATAAATATTTATTAACGTGTATATTCGTTCAGGCTAGCGACCCCTAAGAATCTTTAATTCATGGATATGCAAGAATTTTACAGATAGATCATTTGACATCTTTGATATCTATATACCAAACACGTTGATGTATACTATTTCTTAGCTCAAACATAAGCACAATCTGACATGGGCTAAAAGTAAGCTCATTTAGCAGCAACATTTAGTCATGACAAAAATCCCCTAGCTAGCGATCTTAAACTCCTCCATTGCCACATACAAAATATAAAATACACTGAAGCCAGTGGGCTAACGCCATATACAAGTTAGTCCCAGCCGATCATAACTTGGAATCAATATGCATGGTTTGTTAAACAAACCAGGCAATCAGCTGTGAAAAGTGTGTTCTCTAAAACAAGCGACGACACCCAATCAGACACTAGCTAGCTTGAGGCTTCTAACCCATACTGCGAATGCTTAATAGCCGATTCTGAACACAAATATAAACAATTTCTCTTACATTCAAGCATATTGAATATAGTAAAATAAGTCCTTTAAAACAGATCAATTCTAAAAGAAATTGAACCCTCCAGCTAGCGATCTGAAAATACATCCACCGCTAAGTACAGATCTAATATAATTTAAGTACAACTGAGCTAGGGGAATAATGTCATCCACAAGCTTGTCCTAGCCAATCACAACTTAGAACTGAGACGCATGGGTTAGTAAACATACCAGGCGATCAGCTGTGGAAGGTGTGTTCTCTCAGCACGCGACGACATCCAATCAGGCATTAGCTAACTCTAGTCCTCCAACCAATACAGCAAGTGCACACAAGCCAATTCTAAACACGAACGCAAAACAATTTCTCTCACACCTAAACATATTAAAAATAGTACAATACATTCAAACCAGATTCATTTTTAACTTGACTCAAATTGATTAAATATGAGGTTTATTAAAACGGAATACCACTAGTAATTAGCCATTTCCGGTTTCCAACATCCGGTCTATTTGACAATCAGTTTAAGAAAGGGTATATATAGCTGCTAGCTACTAACAAAAACCAGTCGTGATAAAGGCCAAGCATTTTGCAGAAACGCATTGACAAGCAGCTGGTATTTATAATTCCTCCAATCTTTTTATTCTAGTTTGGACGTTCTGCACTATTTGTTTTATATCTTTATAGGCACACCATACCATAACCCAAGATGGATAACAAAGAATTCATTAAAGTCTGAATAGGATCACTGGATTCTCACCACTAAGAAAGCATCTTTATTGTTTCACTTGCCCAGGGTCACCATCACTAGATTCTTTACCATCAGGAAACAAGTTTGTTTTTAAACATTATTCTCATTTCTTTCATGTAATTGGCAAGAGTCCATGAGCTAGTGACGTATGGGATATACAATCCTACCAGGAGGGGCAGAGTTTCCCAAACCTCAAAATGTCTACAAATACACCCCTCACCACACCCACAATTCAGTTTTACATACTTTGCCTCCTATGGAGGTGGTGAAGTAAGTTTGTGCTAGATTTCTACGTTGATATGCGCTTCTCAGCATGTTGAAGCCCAGTTCCTCTCAGAGTACAGTGAATGTCAGAGGGATGTGAAGGGAGTATCACCTATTGAATACAATGGTCTTCCTAACGGGGGTCTATTTCATAGGTTCTCTGTTATCGGTCGTAGAGATTCATCTCCTACCTCCCTTTTCAGATCAACGATATACTCTTATATACCATTACCTCTACTGATTTTCGTTTCAGTACTGGTTTGGCCATCTGCTATATGTGGATGGGTGTCTTTTGGGAAGTATGTCTCATTTACTTAAGACACTCTCAGCTATGGTTTGGCACTTTATTTATAAAGTTCTAAATATATGTTTGTACTTATATTTGCCATGATTCAGACTTATCAGTATATTTCCTTTTTGCAGACTGTCAGTTTCATATCTAGGAAATGCATTAAAAAAAAAAAGGTTTTCAAATTGACTCTTTATAAATTGTGAGTTGTATTAGGCTTGCGAGAGTGCAAAATGCTATAATTTATTGCGTCATTCTTGGCGCAATACTTTTTTGGTGCGAAAATTACGTTTGTTGACGCAAATTTGTAATTTCTGGCGTCTTAGTTGGCGCCAAGTCTTTCACATGGTTGCGTCATCTATGACGCTCGAGTTACGTTCCGGACGTTTTTGGCACCAAAAAATGTTTTTTAGTTTGTGGTGCGTCATACTTGGCGCCAAACATTTTTTCATTATTTAATACCTTATTCCTTTTGCCTCTGGTCTTTTTTTCTATGTCAGAGGCTTATTCTGTTTGCTTTTTTTCCCCATTCCTGAAACTGTCATATAAGGAAATTGATAATTTTGCTTTATATGTTGTTTTTTCTTTTACATACTGCAAGATGTCTCAATCTGATCCTGTCTCAAAATCTACTACTAAAATCCTGCTGCCTGATATCAGTTATACAAAAGCTAAGTGCATTTATTGTAAACTTGTGGTAACTGTTCTTCCAGCTGTGGTTTGTAATTGTTGTCATGATAAACTTTTACATGCAGAAAATGTTTCCATCAGTAGTAGTTCATTACCTGTTGCTGGTCCATCAACATCTAATGCTCTGGATATTCCTGTAAATTTAAGAGATTTTATTTCTGATTCCATTCAGAAGGCTTTGTCTGCCATGCCTCCTTCTATTAAACGTAAAAGGTCTTTTAAAACTTCTCATAGAGTTGATGAATTTTCTAATGACCGACAACATACTGATTTATCTATCTCTGATGAGGATCTGTCTGATTCAGAGGATCCTGCCTCAGATATTGACACTGACTAATCCTCTTATTTATTTAAAATGGAGTATATTCGTTCTTTATTAAAAGAAGTGTTGATTGCATTAGATATGGAGGAGACTAGTCCTCTTGATACTAAAACTAGTAAACGTTTAAATTCGGTTTATAAACCTCATGTAGTTATTCCAGAGGTTTTTCCAGTTCCTGATGCTATTTCAGATATGATTTCAAAGGAATGGAATAGACTGGGTACTTCTTTTACTCCTCCTTCAAGGTTTAAAAAATTGTATCTTTTGCCTACTGATAGATTGGAGTTTTGGGAAAAAATCCCCAAAGTTGATGGGGCCATCTCTACTCGTGCTAAACGTACTACTATTCCTACAGAAGATAGTACTTCTTTTAAAGATCCTTTAGATAGGAAGCTTGAATCTTATCTAAGGAAAGCTTATTTATGTTCAGGTCATCTTCTTACGCCTGCTATTTCTTTGGCTGATGTTGCAGCTGCCTCAACTTTTTGGTTGGAAACTTTAGCGCAACAAGTATCAGATCATAATGTGTATAGCATTGTTAAATTAATTCAACATGCTAATAATTTCATTTGTGATGCCATTTTTGATATCATCAGAATTGATGTTAGATATATGTCTTTAGCTATTTTAGCTAGAAGAGCTTTATGTCTTAAATCTTGGAATGCTGATGTGACTTCTAAATCGACATTGCTATCTTTCTTTCCAAGGTAATAAATTATTTGGTTCTCAGTTGGATTCTATAATTCCAACTGTCACTGGGAGGAAGGGAGCTTTTTTGCCTCAGGATAAAAAATCTAAGGGTAAATTTAAAGCTTCTAACCATTTTCGTTCCTTTCGACAAAATGAGGAACAGAAACCTAATCCTTCCCCTAAGGAATCTGTCTCCAATTGGAAGCCTTCCTCAATCTGGAATAAATCCAAGCCATTTAAGAGATCTAAACCAGCCCCCAAGTCTGCATGAAGGTGTGGCCCTCATTCCAGCTCAGCTGGTAGGGGGCAGATTAAAATTTTTCAAGGATGTTTGGATAAATTCAGTCCAAAATCATTGGATTCAGAACATTGTCCTTTTAGGGGTACAGAATAGGTTTCAAAGTAAGACCGCCTGTGAGAAGTTTCTTTCTCTCACGCATTCCAGTGAACCCAGAGAAAGCACAGGCTTTCCTGAAGTGTGTTTCAGACCTGGAGTTATCTGGGGTAATCGTGCCAGTTCCTTTTCAGGAACAGGGTCTGGGGTTTTATTCAAATTTGTTCATTGTCCCAAAGAAAGAAAATGTATTCAGACCAGTTCTGGATCTAAAAGTCTTGAATCGTTATGTAAGAGTACCAACATTCAAAATTTTGACTATAAGGACTATTCTGTCTTTTGTTCAGCAAGGGCATTATATGCCCACAATAGACTTACAGGATGCATATCTTCATATTCCGATTCATCCAGCTCACTATCAGTTCCTGAGATTCTCTTTTCTAGACAAGCATTACCAATGTGTTGCTCTTCTTTTTGGCCTAGGGACAGCTCCAAGGATCTTTTGAAAGGTTCTCGGTGCACTACTCTCTGTAATCAGAGAGCGGGGTATTGTGGTGTTTCCTTATTTGGACGATATCTTGGTACTTGCTCAGTCTTTACGTTTTGCAGAATCTCACACAAATCATCTAGTGTTGTTTCTTCAAAGACATGGTTGGAGGATCAATTTACCAAAAAGTTCTTTTGATTCCTCAGACAAGGGTAACCTTTTTAGGTTTCCAGATAGATTCAGTATCCATGACTTTGTCTCTTACAGACAAGAGACGTCTGAATTTGGTTGCAGCCTGTCGGAACCTTCAGTCTCAGTCATTCCCTTCAGTAGCTATGTGCATGGAGGTTTTAGGTCTCATGACTGCAGTATTGGACGCAATCCCCTTTGCTTGTTTTCACATGAGACCTCTTCAGCTTTGTATGCTGAACCAATGGTGCAGGGATTATACAAGGATTTCACAATTAATATCCTTAAATCCCAATGTTCGGCTATCTCTGACTTGGTGGTTAGATCACCATCATATAGTTCAATGGGCCTCTTTTGTTCGTCCAACCTGGACTGTGATCACAACAGATGCGAGTCTTTCAGGTTGGGGAGCTGTCTGGGGATCTCTTACAGCACAAGGGGTTTGGAAATCTCTAGAGGCGAGATTACCAATCAATTTTTTGGAACTCCATGTGATTCTCAGAGCTCTTCAGTTTTGGCCTCTATTGAAGAGAGAGACGTTTATTTGTTTTCAGACAGACAATATCACAACTGTGGCGAATGTAGATCATCAGGGTGGGACTCAGTCCTCAGGCTATGAAAAGATATATCCCGGATACTTTTTAAGCAGAATCCAGCTCCTGTCTTATTTCTGCGGTCCATATCCCAGGTATAGACAATTGGGAAGTGGATTATCTCAGTCGTCAAACTTTACATCTGGGAGAGTGGTCTCTTCTCCCAGATGTGTTTTTTCAAATTGTTCAGATGTGGGGGCTTCCAGAAATAGATCTGATGGCATCTCATCTAAACAAGAAACTTCCCAGGTACCTGTCCAGGTCCAGGGATCCTCAGGCGGAAGCAGTGGATGCATTGACACTTCCCTGAAGTTTTCAACCTGCCTATATTTTTCCGCCTCTAGTTCTTCTTCCAAGAGTGATTTCCAAGATCATCATGGAGCTATCGTTTGTGCTGCTGGTGGCTCCAGCATGGGCTCAGAGGTTTTGGTATGCGGATCTTGTTCGGATGTCCAGTTGCCAACCTTGGCCACTTCCACTAAGGCCAGACCTTCTATCTCAAGGTCCTTTTTTCCATCAGTATCTCAAATCATTAAATTTGAATGTATGGAAATTGAAAGCTTTGTGCTTAGTCATAGAGGTTTCTCTGACTCAGTGATTAATACTATGTTGCAGGCTCGTAAATCTGTTTCTAGAAAGTTTTATTATCGAGTTTGGAAGACTTACATTTCATGGTGTTCTTCTCATAAATTCTCTTGTCATTCTTTTAGGATTCCTAGAATTTTACAGTTTCTTCAGGATGGTTTGGATAAGGGTTTGTCGGCACGTTCCTTGAAATGACAAATCTCTGCTCTTTCTGATTTATTCAACAGAAAAATTGCTAAACTTCCTGATATTCATTCTTTTGTACAGGCTTTGGTTCGTATCAAGCCTGTCATTAAATCAATCTCTCCTCCTTGGAGTCTTAATTTGGCTTTGAAGGCTTTACAGGCTCCTCCGTTTGAGCCTATGCATTCTTTGGACATTAAATTGCTTTCTTGGAAAGTGTTGTTTCTTTTGGCCATCTCTTCTGCGAGATTAGTTTCTGAATTATCTGCTCTTTCTTGTGAGTCTCCTTTCTTTTACAAAGATATGATACTCCACTGATTACCTTTGTCCAATGTGAGTATGATCCATTTACTACTACTCGTTGCTCCCTATCTTTTATCCAGTTATTTTTCCATAAACTAACATTTCCAGCTATTCCCAGTCCCTTAATTTTGTGCATTAATCTCTCATGTGGCACTGTATCAAACACCTTTGCAAAATCTAAGTATTTCACATCAACCAATTCCCCTTTCTTTTACAAAGATATGACGAGTCCACGGATTTCATCCTTACTTGTGGGATATTAACCTCCTGCTAACAGAAAGTGGCAAAGAGCACCACAGCAGAGCTGTATATATCTCCCCTCCCTTCCCCTCCACCCCCAGTCATTCTCTTTACCTGTGTTATACTAGGAAGACATGGTAAAGTTAGGTGTTAGTTTTAGTTTCTTCAATCTAGAAGTTTTTTTTTTATTTTAAATGGTACCGGTGTGTACTATTTTCCTTAGGGGGTTATGGATGAAGATTTCTGCCCTGAGGTTGATGATCTTAGCAGCTGTAACTAAGATCCACGCTGGTTCCCACAAGACTTCTGAAGGTAACACATCAGACATCTTCAGTGTGGAGACCGGTTTCATGCTACAAGCATCATTAAGATATGTGCAGCCTTTTATTTCTGAAGAAACTTGATATATCAGAACTGGCTGGCATTTATTTCCTTATATGGGAATGGGGTAAGCAGTAGACCTGTTTCACAGAAGGGTGTTACTGGAGTCCCGTGTTTTTATTTTATATTTCTGACATAAGGGCATGATATGACACTCTGGGAGAGACATAAGGGCTTTTAAGCGATAAGCAGTTAAACTATTGAGCTATTTTTTATTATTTATCCGGCATGACTTGCTGAGATGTGTTTGGGGTGTGTTTTGTGTTCCACTTAGCTGTATGAAAAACCGCTTCCCATGCAGTTGTGTTTGGGCCTACTCCAACTTCGGCCATAAGGGGCGGGGCTTGTCTTCGCGCGCTCAGATGCGCACTTCCTTCTGACAGAGGAGCAGCAAGCAGTAACTCCGGTTGCTCCTGGACAATAGTCTCTGGCTTGGAGTGTTGGCTATTCATTCCGATGTACTCTGGGGGCAGGTAGGCGCCACAGCAGTGCTGTGGCAATGTGCAGAGGGTGTTTTTGTGTAAACTGATACATTTTTCACTTTAGAGCCTTATTTTTCACCTTTTCTCATAGGGTGCAATAATTTTTGGATATACCAATTAGTTTTAGTGAATTTTGGTAGCAAATTAACATTATTTAAGCAGTTTTGGAAAAATTGTTCACTTTTTCTTTCTTAAAGGCACAGTACACGTTTTTCAGAGTTTTATTTAAAGCAATAAATAGTTTAAATGACTTTTATGGCTATTATTAGTCTGTTTAACATGTCTGACATTGAGGATAGTAATTGTTCTATGTGTTTAGAAGCTATTGTAGAACCCCCTCTTACATTGTGTACCTTTTGTACTGAAAGGGCCTTACATTGTAAAGACCATATTTTAGGTCAAGATAGTGTGCCTAAGGATGATTCTCAATCTGAATAGAATCAGGTTATGCCATCCAATTCTCCCCAAGTGTCACAACCTTTAACGCCCACACAAGCGACGCCAAGTACCTCTATTGCGTCTAATTCTTTTACTCTGCAGGAGATGGCTGCAGTTATGTCAACTACCCTTATAGAAGTATTATCTAGAATAATCAGTGTTACAGGGTAAACGCAGTAGATCAGGTATTAATGTGAATACTGAATCCTCTGATACTTTATTAGCTATTTCCGATGTACCCTCACAGTGTTCTGAGTTAGGGGTCAGGGAATTGCTGTCTGAGGGAGAAATTTCAGACTCAGGGAATGTGTTACCTCAGACAGATTCGGACGTTATGTCCTTTAAATTTAAGCTTGAACACCTCCGTCTGTTGCTTCGGGAGGTCTTAGCGACTCTGAAAGATTGTGATCCTATTATGATACCACCAGAGAGATTGTGTAAGATGGACAAATATCTAGAAGTGCCAACATATACTGATGTGTTTCCGGTTACTAAAATAATTTCGGAAACTATAAAGAAGGAGTGGGATAGACCAGGTATACCATTTTCTCCCCCTCCTACTTTCAAGAAAATGTTTTCCATATCGGACACCATTCAGGACTTGTGGCAAACGGTCCCTAAGGTGGAGGGAGCTATATCTACCCTGGCTAAGCGTACAACTATACCCATTGAGGACAGTTGTGCTTTCAAAGACCCTATGGATAAAAAATTAGAGGGTCTTCTAAAGAAATTGTTTATTAATCAGGGTTTTCTTTTGCAACCTACTGCTTGCATTGTTCCAGTAACTACAGCAGCAGCTTTTTTGCTTGAAGCTCTGGAAGAGTCCCTGAAGATTGAGACTCCGTTAGATGACATTTTGGATAGAATTAAGGCTCTCAAGTTAGCTAATTCTTTTATTACTTATGCCGCTTTTCAAATTTCTAAATTAGCGGAGAAAAATGCAGGATTTGCTATTTTAGTGCGTAGAGCGTTGTGGCTCAAATCTTGGTCTGCTGATGTGTCATCAAAACATAAGCTTTTACTATTCCCTTTAAAGGTAAGACCCTTTTCGGGCCAGAATTGAAGGAAATCATTTCTAACATTACAGGAGGTAAAGGCCATGCCCTACCTCAGGATAAGTCTGTTAAGATGAGGTGTAAACAGAATAATTTTCGTTCCTTTTCGGAATTTTAAGGGAGGACCTTCTACTTCCTCTTCCTCCACACAGAAGGAAGGGAATTTTACCCAATCTAAGTCAGTCTGGAGACCCAACCAAAATTGGAATAAAGGTAAACAATCTAAGAAGCCCGCTGCTGCTACTAAGACAGCATGAAGGGGTGGCCCCCGATCCGGGACCTGATCTAGTAGGGGGCAAACTCTCTTTCTTTGTCAAGGCTTGGTCAAGAGATGTTCAGGACTCCTGGGCACTAGAAATAGTGACCCACGGTTATCAGTTGGATTTCAAGGATTTTCTCCCAAGAGGGAGGTTTCATCTTTCAAGATTATCTGCAGACCAGATAAAAAGAGAGGCGTTCTTACGCTGTGTAAAAGACCTTGTTACCATGGGAGTAATTTGTCCAGTTCCAAAATCAGAACAAGGACAGGGGTTTTACTCAAATCTATTTTTGGTTCCCATAAACGAGGGTACTTTCAGACCCATCTTAGACCTCAAGTGTCTAAACAAATTTCTGGACAAAGATTATCAGTTTGTAGCTCTTCCCTTCGGGTTGGTCTCTTTTGGCGGTTCTCAGACCGCGAGGCATAGCAGTGGCGCCATATCTGGACGATATTCTAATTCAGGCGTCAACGTATCAACTGACAAAATTTCACATGGACATAGTGTTGTCTTTCCTGAGAACTCACGGTTGGAAGGTGAACATAGAGAAGAGTTCACTTGTTCCACAGACAAGGGTTCCTTTCTTGGGAACTCTGATAGACTCGGTAGCCATGAAAATATTTCTGACAGAGGTCAGAAAATCAAAGATTCTAAATACTTGCCGAGCACTTCAGTCCATTCCTCGGCCATCAGTGGCTCAGTGTATGGAGGTAATTGGATTAATGGTAGCGGCAATGGACATCATTCCGTTTGCTCGCTTTCATCTCAGACCACTGCAACTTTGCAAGCTCAGACAGTGGAATGGGGATTATGCGGATTTATCTCCTCAGATAAATCTGGATCAAGAGACCAGAAACTCTCTTCTTTGGTGGTTGTCGCCGGATCATCTGTCCCAGGGGACTTGTTTCCGCAGACCCTCGTGGGTGATAGTGACAACGGATGCCAGCCTTCTGGGCTGGGGTGCAGTCTGGAACTCCCTGAAGGCTCAGGGTGTTTGGACACAGGTGGAGTCTCTACTTCCAATCAATATTCTGGAACTGAGAGCAATATTCAATGCGCTTCAGGCGTGGCCTCAGTTGGCTTCGGCCAAATTCATCAGATTCGAGTCGGACAACATCACGACTGTGGCATATATCAATCATCAGGGGGGAACAAGGAGTTCCTTAGTGATGATAGAAGTATCCAAGATAATCCGTTGGGCGGAGGCCCACTCTTGTCATCTGTCAGCGATCTACATCCCAGGAGTAGAGAACTGGGAAGCGTATTTTCTAAGTCGACAGACTTTTCATCCGGGGGAGTGGGAACTTCACCCGAAGGTTTTTGCCTCATTGATTCTCTAATGGGGCAGACCGGAATTGGATCTGATGGCATCTCGACAGAATGCCAAGCTTCCAAGATACGGATCCAAGGGATCCTCAGGCCGAACTGATAGATGCCTTGGTTGTTCAGCCTAGCTTATGTGTTTCCACCGTTTCCTCTCCTCCCACGCGTGATTGCTCGAATCAAACGGGAGAGAGCTTCAGTGGTCCTGATAGCGCCTGCTTGGCCACTCAGGACTTGTTATGCGGATCTGGTGGACATGTCCTCTCTGCCACCGTGGAAACTTTCATTGAGACAGGACCTTCTCATTCAAGGTCCTTTCCAACATCCAAATCTAATTTCTCTGCAGCTGACTGCGTGGAGATTGAACGCTTGATTTTATTGAAGCGAGGATTCTCTCATTCGGTCATCAATACTTTGATACAGGCTAGAAAGCCTGTCACTAGAAAAATATCATAAGATATGGCGTAAATATCTTTATTGGTGTGAATCCAAGGGTTACTCATGGAGTAAAGTTAGGATTCCTAGGATTCTGTCTTTTCTCCAAGAAGGATTGGAGAAAGGGTTATCAGCAAGTTCCTTAAAGGGACAAATTTCAGCTTTGTCAATTCTGTTTCACAAACGTTTGGCAGATGTGCCAGATGTTCAGTCTTTTTTGTTAGGCTCTATCTAGAATTAAGCCTGTATTTAGACCCATTACTCCTCCCTGGAGTTTGAATTTAGTTTTTCAAGGGGTTACGTTTGAACCCATGCATTCCATGGATATCAAATTGTTATCTTGGAAAGTTCTGTTTTTAGTTGCTATTTCTTCTGCTCGAAGCGTTTCTTAGCTTTCAGCGCTTCATTGTGATTCTCCTTATCTCATTTTTCATTTTGATAAGGTTGTGTTACGTATCAAACCTGGATTCCTTCCTAAGGTTGTTTCAAATAAGAATATATATCAGGAAATTGTTGTTCCTTCCTTGTGTCCTAACCCTTCTTCTAAGAAGGAGCGTATGTTGCATAATTTGGATGTGGTACAGGCAACTAAGGATTTCCGTCAATCATCTTCATTATTCATTGTTTATTCTGGAAAGCGTAGGGGTCAGAAAGCTACGGCTACCTCTTTCTTTTTGGCTGAGAAGTATCATCCGTCTGGCATATGAGACTGCTGGACAGCAGCCTCCTGAAAGAATTATGGCTCATTCTACTAGGGCTGTGGCTTCCACATGGGCTTTTAAAAACGATGCATCTTTTGAACAGATTTGTAAGGCTGCGACTTGGTCGTCCCTTCACACTTTTTACAAATTTTACAAATTTGATACTTTTGCTTCTTCTGACTCTATTTTTGGGAGAAAGGTTCTTCAAGCAGTGGTGCCTTCTGTTTAGGTTCCTGTCTTGTCCCTCCCTTTCATCCGTGTCCTTTTGCTTTGGTATTGGTTTCCCACAAGTAAGGATGAAATCCGTGGACTCGTCATATCTTTGTAAAAGAAAAGTAAATTTATGCTTACCTGATTAATTAATTTCTTTTACGATATGACGAGTCCACGGCCCACCCTGTTCTTTTTAAGACAGTTTTTCTTTATATTTTTTGTAAACTTCAGTCACCTCTGCGCCTTTTAGCCTTTCCTTTTCTCTTCCTATACCTTCGGCCGAATTACTGAGGGTGGAGGGGAAGGGAGGGGCTATATATACAGCTCTGCTGTGGTGCTCTTTGCCACTTCCTGTTAGCAGGAGGTTAATATCCCACAAGTAAGGATGAAATCTGTGGACTCGTCATATCGTAAAATAAATTAATTTATCAGGTAAGCATAAATTTACTTTTTCTGATTTTTTTTATCAGGATAAGACAGTTTTGCGGACTTCATTTAAATTCTTACCTAAAGTTGTGAAATCCATCAACATTAGTAGGGAAATTGTTGTCCCTTCGCTGTGTCCCCATCCTAAGAATTCTTTGGAAAGATCTTTACATTCTTTGGGTGTGGAGAGCTTTGAAATATTATGCTGATGCTACTAAAGTTTTCAGGAGGACTTCTAGTCTATTTGTTATCTTTTCTGGTTCTAGGAAAGGTCAGAAGGCTTCTGCCATTTCTTTGGCATCTTGGTTAAAGCTTTTGATTCATCACGCTTATTTGGAGTCGGGTAAATCCCCGCCTCAGAGGATTACAGCTCATTCTACTAGGTCAGTTTCCACTTCCTGGGCTTTTAAGAATGAAGCTTCAGTTGATCAGATTTGCAAAGCAGCAACTTGGTCTTCTTTGCATACATTTACTAAATTCTACCATCTATAATTTTCTTCAGAAGCAGTTTTTGGTAGAAAAGTTCTTCAGGCAGCCTTTTCAGTTTGATTCTTCTGCTTATAATTTCAGTTTTTTTCTTTTCCATTATAAGATTAAATTTATGATTTGGGTTGTGGATTAATTTTTTCAGCGGAATTGGCTGTCTTTATTTTTTATCCCTCCCTCTCTAGTGACTCTTGCGTGGAGTTCCACAGCTTGGATATTGCTATCCCATACGTCACTAGCTCATGGACTCTTGCCAATTACATGAAAGAAAACATAATTTATGTAAGAATTTACCTGATAAATTCATTTCTTTCATATTGGCAAGAGTCCATGAGGCCCACCCTTTTTATGGTGGTTATGATTTTTTTTTATAAAGCACAATTATTCCATTTCCTTTGTTGATGCTTTTTTACTCCTTTTTTATCACCCCACTTCTTGGCTATTAGTTAAACTGAATTGTGTGTGTGGTGAGGGTTGTATTTGTAGGGATTTTGAGGTTTGGGAAACTTTGCCCCTCCTGGTAGGATTGTATATTCCATACGTCACTAGCTCATGGACTCTTGCCAATATGAAATAAATCCTGTTCCAAGCCGTCCAACAGAGATTATTGCACAGGAATGGGAGAAGCCAGGGATACCTTTTTTTTCCCCGTCTCCTGTCTTTAAAAAAGATATTTCCTGACGCTGGCTCCATTTAAGATTTATGACGCATGGTGCCTAAAGTAGATGGGGCTATTTCTACTCTGGCTAAGAGAACTACTATTCCTATAGAGCAGAGCTTTCCAAACTTTTTATGTTGGTGACACACTTTTTAGACCTACATCATTTCGTGACACAGTAATTTAGTTGTACTAGCAACCAGGAGGTTAAACTATCTTGTTTTAAGAGATACGGACACATACATGAATTATATAATAATGAAATGTATTTACAAGTAATAGTAAGTATGTGCAAGAATTAAAAAAAAAGTTTAATAACACCAATAGCTACTTAAAATTTTAATGGGATGTATGAGGTTTATGGGATGAACACAGTTTCTGAATATTTGGTGGAATATTAGATAAAGACACTCGCATTTTATCATCAAGCATTTTCAAGCTTCCCCTTCCTATCCATATATCAAGAGCAGGAACAGCAATGCACTACTGGGAGCTAGCTGCAGAAAATAACCCCTCTGACTTCAGCTCAGCGTTTAAGCTGCCGCCCTCAAAGCTCGGTGAGTCCGATTGACTACTGACCGCGCTGCAAACACACTGCTCTCTCATTTACTGACTACACATGCAGTCACGAGCCAATTAAGGAGACTACACGTGCAGTCAGGAGCCAATGTGCTGCCAATGGGAATAGTTTCAGTTCCCAATGAGCTGCGCCAATAGGTTAAGATGCTCTGTGTCCCCCTAGGTATAAATCACGTGTCAACCATGTGATATGCGTAGCAGGCAGGTGGAAAGTCAGAAACCAAAAAAAAAAATTTAAAAAATTTGTGCTGAAGCAGGGACACACCTACACACTGCTGCAGACACACTAGTGTGTCCCGACACACAGTTTGGAAAGCACTGCTATAGAGGATAGCTGCTCTTTTAAGGATCCTATGAAATCTGGTGTAGTGGTATAATACACCAACTATTTAAATTATTTACAAAAAGCTGGAGGCTTATTTGAAGAAGATGTATGTTCATCAAGGTGTTCCATGGCAACCTGCAGTTTGTAATGCCACTGTGTCAAGTGCAGCATCTTATTAGTACAATGCCTTGTTTGATTCACTTCAGGTAGAGACTCCTTTGGAGGAGATCCAAGACAGGATTAAGGCTCTCAAGCTAGCCAATACCTTTATTTCTGATGCTTCCATGCATGTTATTAATCTGGGAGCCAAAATATCTGTCTCTGCTGCGCTAGCCTGCAGGGCGTTGTTGTTAAAATCTACATTCATGATCCCATCTACTGGGATCATCACTTGAGATTCGCCTTTCTAGACTAACACTTTAAGTTTGTGGCTCTTCCGTTTGGCCTTGCTACAGCTCCCAGTATTTTCTCAAGTGGAAAGTCACTGGGATACAACCTGAGAGACAACCTGAGAGACCGGAGTTCAAGACCTGATAGGGGCATGTCAACCTCCTTATACCGGTATTAAACATTTAAACAAGCAAACTTTCTATACAGATATCTTGTTGTCTTTTCTACGTTCCTACGGAAGGTAGGTGAATCAGGAAAAGAGTTCCCTTGTTCAAGCTACAAGGGTAGTTTTCTTAGGGACCATATTAGATTCCTTATCTATGACTATTTCTGATAGAGTTCAGAAAAACCAAGATTCTTTTCTCTTGCCTCTCTCTGCAGTCTACTGTTTGGCCATCAGTGGACTTATGGGTGGAAAAGGGTGTTTTCTACCACAAGACAAGAATAATAGACCTAAAGGACGTCAGAGTAATTGTCCTTCCTTTCGTAACTTCCCATGGTCCAGGAGGGTCAGTTTATGATGACCATAGACCTGAAGGGTGCGTACCGTCATGATCCCATCTACAGGGATCATCACTTGAGATTCGCCTTTCTAAACTAACACTTTAAGTTTGTGGCTCTTCCGTTTGGCCTTGCTACAGCTCACAGTATTTTCTCAAGTGGAAAGTCACTGGGATACAACCTGAGAGACTGGAGTTCAAGACCTGATGGGGGCATGTCAACCTCATTATACCGGTATTAAAGACACTTTTCAACAAGCAAACTATCTATACGGATATCTTGTTGTCTTTTCTACGTTCCTACGGAAGGTAGGTGAATCTGGAAAAGAGTTCCCTTGTTCAAGCTATAGTTTTCTTAGGTACCATATTAGATTCCCTATCTATGAAAATATTTCTGATAGAATTCAGAAAAACCAAGATTCTTTTCTCTTGCCTCTCTCTGCAGTCTACTGTTCGGCCATCAGTGGCTCAATGTATTGAGGTAATTGGTCTGATGGTTGCTTCCATGGACAATATTCCCTTTGTTCTATTCCATTTGAGAGCTCTGTCGTTGTGCATGCTCAGACAATGCAACATTGAGCAAATCCAGGGCTAGATCTAAAAACCTTAGAGACATAATAAAACAATGACATATCAGTTAGTTTATGACTGTTCTGCAGCGGAATTAAGTAGGTCCCTAGTGGCACAAAAAATATTAATAACAATACTATGAACAATACTATCAACAGTAAGACCAGCAATAGGGGAATGATAAGGTTGTGTAGTGAGGCCAAGTGATTGTTCCATTATCAGTCCCATGAAGCACTTAAGGGAGAGATGGTTTTCAATCTTCTCCATTTAGCGTCTCAGAATCAAGATATTCTTGCAGTTGTTGCGGGGTAAGAAAGAGTCTAGGACCCCTAGGGGTCACCAGCCTTAGTTTGGCAGGGTTTAATAGTGGAGCTTGTTTGCTCATCTTGTGGAGCTTGGAACATAGAGGTGCAAGTCTTTCCTTTTTCTGGCTACTTCAGCCGAGAAGTCTTGAAAAATTAGTAATTTATGTCTTTCATAGGTAAGTTCAGTTTGTGCCCTGTAGGCTTTTAGTACTGCCAGCTTTGCTTGGTATCTTAATAATTTGATTATGACCTGCCTTGGTTGTTGGTTAGTTCTTGTCGGTAGTTCTGGCTCATTTGATGTGCTCTTTCTACATCTAGGAGTAAGGTGTCCTTGTCAATCTGTAAGAGCTTTGGCAGGGTTAGGGCTGTAAATTATAGTAAGTATTTATTTTAAATTGACCTGGGAATGCTTTTATTTCCTGTAGAAGCATTTGTGGTGGTTCTTATCCAGGGTCTCTATCTGACGGAGTAGGAGGGTCTGCATGGATTTCCGCAGTTTATCTTTGCCTTCTGTCTGTGGGTTTTTGTTTGCTTGACATGTCGATGGGTATGGCTTGAGGTTTAACGGTTTTTAAATATTTATCGACTTTCATAAGGAGAGGGCTTTGACTTGGGATTTTCACAATGTCCTGAAAGTCAGTTCTCCCTGCATGTGCGGTTAGATCTTTCAATATGAAGAGTTGGCAGGGGTGTGTGTCTTGTCTAGACGGTTCTGAATTCTATGCTGTACAGAGAAGGTATGATGATGCAGTTGTTCTGATTGTCAGCAGGAGAAAATGATGCCCCTAGATGTAGGATAGTACAGTTTATTGATTTGTGTGTTGGGCCTATATTAGGCTGTAGACGCCTATGTCTCCTTAAATTGTGTGACTGTCAATAGCCGTTTTATTTATGGCATCTAGAGGCCTTGGATGTTAAGCTCTCAAGCGTGGGATTTTGTTAGTTCAGTAGGAAGCTGGGCGTTAATGTTTTCTGCTCCCAATGTGCCCAGATAGGATTACTGTGGTTAGGATTTAACTTGTAATGTTTTTTAAATGTGTGGTGATCTTCTCTGTAATTTGGCCTTGTGTGCCGGTCTCGCTCCTCAGTGTGTGTACTCAATGTTTTCCTGTTGCTGTTTCAGGAATTCTGTCTGTTGCTGGTATGATGCTTGGCTGCTGATTGCGTATGCAGGTCCGTTTAGTATATTTTCAAGATGACGCCTGATGGAGTGTTGCGCCTTACTGGGGCTTTAACTTTGCGGGGGTAAGGGTGATGAAACTTGCCCTACACGCATCCGAGGCCAGTTGGGGTCACAAGGACCCGTGTTCCAACAAGGCAGCAGCGTGGGTTAGCTGAAAGGCACTTTTGGAGGAGTTGCGTTCGCGGAGCTCTCACTCCATGCTGCCGTCCAGTTGCTCCGCCCACGGAAGTCTTCAACCCTGCAAATTTTTTATTTTATTTTTTGGACATATTTAAAAAAAAAATGTATTGTATTTTTTGCGGCAGTGCAAGTATGCTCTTTTTCTCTGCTCCTTTTTTCTTGTTTTTATTCTTCCTACCATTACTCTCCTTAATCCTTGGCTTTATGTCTGTCTAGTTTCTAATAGGGTGGAAGGAGTTGTGTAGTTTTATATTGTAACATAGTAGATGAGGTTAAAAAAGACCGAAGTCCACTGAGTTGGGAGTCTTTGCCACTTCCTGTTGGTCAGGAGTGCAATTCTCTGGAGTTATTGCTCATGAACTCTCACCACCATGAAATTAATTGATTTATTAGGTAAGCATAAATTATATTTTTTATAAATGTTGGTGCAGATTAGCTAACAATGGGTAATCATAACCATCAAAGTGGATATAATAACTGTTCTTCCCAGTGTTTTTTTTCCAACTTTGCGTTAACAAAAAAGTAGAAACATACTACTTTGTGCTTCTTATTTGCTGTATGCAACTTTTATTATTTATTTCTATTTCTTTTCTAGGTCGCATGCTGCAATGTTTACGTTGCCCCATGGCATATCATTCTGGAGACAGTTGTGTGGCTGCTGGCAGTCTTCTCCTTTCTTCTGGTCTGATCATCTGCAGCAACCATTCCAAGCGCAGTGGTCATTCATCAGCTTCTGTTAATGTTGGATTCTGTTTTGTCTGCGCTCGAGGTAAGCAACATCATATATGTGCAAGCGATTAGATTTTTCTTTTATACTATAATCAAACATATTTGCACTTTTGTATTAATAAACAAACTGTATTTAAAAATATACACGCATGCCTTTCTGTTTATCAGTTTATTGCCATTTTAGTTTTTGAGGTCGCTGATCTATAGCTATTTATTGTATACTGCAACATATAAAGTTTATCATTAGTGTATCTCATTTATAAAAATGTTTGGAAAAAATGTCCATATTTAAGTGACTGCCAGTACATTAAGACATTTAGACAGCTGTGTTGGCACCCCATGTAATTAAATTGTGAATACAAATATACCTTCATTAGAGCTATGTTTGTGCTGATTTGTGCCGCAAAAACTAATGTTAGTGGCGGTTTTTATTTCAGATATATTGCACATTATATTTTACCATCTCCGGCCTCTTTCCACCCATGTAATTACATTGTGAAAAACAATACACCATTCGTTAGTGCTGCGTTTGTGCTACAAAAATGAACATTTGTGCCGGTTTCGTTTCAGAGATATTGCACTTTATTTTAGCCCATGTGACCATCTCCGCCTACTTTCCACCCCATGTAATGAAATCATGAAAAAAAAATACTATTCGTAAGTGCTATGTCAGTGCTACGTCAGTGCTGATTTGTGCTGCAAATATGATCATTTGTGCTGGTTTCATTTCTGAGATATTGCACTTTAAATTTCAGTCCATGTGACCTAATATCTGCCCATTTACCACCCAATCTATAAATAAATATACCATTTGTTAGTGCGACATTTGTGCTGATTTTGGCTGGTATGTAATATATAGAGCCCAGCTTTATATTTCTAAAGCTTTTTACACATTAGACATATTTAAACCAAAACTTTTAGGGGCTATGTTATTATGGCTTGCTGTATAATATCACATACACACCCTGCAACAATACATTTACATGGGGACTTAGCATTCGGATCTAACTAGATTTAGTGTCTAATCGCTCCAGTTTTTGTAAGGGTTTTATAGGGTTTGATAAATTCCTTTCTTCTGTTGTGTGATCAGTCCACGGCCCGCCCTGTTTTTTACGGCAGGTACATATTTTTTAAATTATAATTCAGTCACCACTACACCCTTGGCTTCTCCTTTCTCGTTGGTCTTTGGTCGAATGACTGGAGGTGACGTAGAGGGGAGGAGCTATATAGCAACTCTGCTGGGTGAATCCTCTTGCACTTCCTGTAGGGGAGCAGATAATATCCCAGAAGTAATGATGACCCGTGGACTGATCACACAACAGAAGAAAGGAATTTATCAGGTAAGCATAAATTATGTTTTTTTTTTTTTTTACCTCTCAGTCCGTTCTTTTGCCCACGAGCGCCCTTGCCATGACGCACTGTAAAGATTCTTAGCATTACATCATCATAATGTGACGTGCAGTATGCACCTGGATTTAATTTTTGCGCCTTTTTTCTTTTCAATAAAAGTCACACCCCAGCAACTCTGTGTGCCCATAAATCGTGCACCTTAATTGTCAGATGTTTTTTTTTCCCTTCAGTTATTAGCGTTTTTTACAGGTTCTTGCTTTGATTTTATAAGTGGCATTCCTCAAAGCTTGCTATTTTTTAAGGGATTATAAGTATTTTTTTTTTTTATCTCTTATTTCTTTATTTTCCAACATACTTTACATCATATACATTATACTTACAATGAAAGTATAACCACAACAGGATAGTTCAGATCACATAGAGCAACAGTTTGTGTTTAGTTGAGAGAAAAAAAAAAAAAAAGTCTGGTTATGATGGACAAGTTATATCCGAGATAACGGAAAACAAAGTCTTATGGAGAACCTCAACAAAGGTTATATAAATATTTGATGAACATAATAAACTTTAACAACAAACAAAACACAACATTCAGGGATTTGCAATATAAATATTTTACATTTAATAAAAACATAATATACTCTTGAGAATTGGTATTTTGTTGAAATCTACTTACAGGGGGACCCGACCCTCATAGCACCTCTCATAATTAATATATTAAATTAATTAATTTAACCAAAGAAGAATAGCCACAAGAGTTGGGATTATAAGTATTTTATTGCAAAATTAACTTTTATGTTTTGTTGCCATAATAGAGCAGCACCATCCTATCCCTGAAGTATTCTTAGAAACTTAGCCGGCTGAACACCTTACTACTAAAGCTAAGTGTGCTTATTATAAAACATCTTAAGTATTTTCTTCAGCTCATTTATGTGGCTGTTGCTTAGAACTTTTAGCACATTCTATTGTTTCTATGAGTACAAATGCACCTACTGTTTTTCATTCACAGTTTAATACAAAAGGCATACCCATAACAATAAATTATTGTATTGCTGCTGCCATTGAGAAGGCCCTGATTGCTCTACCGCCTTCAAATAAATGAATAAGGTCAGCACTTGTTTTACCTGCTACTAGTATTATATGTACTATCAGCTTGAATACTGATGTATCTTCTAATGATAGGGATACCTTCTGATTCTGAGGCTCCTACATCAGACACAGAGATTGATATTTTTTCTTTTTTATTTAAATTGAACATTTTTTTCATAAATGGAAAGAGTCTACAGCTGCATTCATTACTTTTGGGAATTCAGAACCTGGCCACCAGGAGGAGGCAAAGACACCCCAGCCAAAGCCTTAAATACCTCCCCCACTTCCCTCACCCCCCAGTCATTCTTTACCTTTCGTTCCAGGAGGTTGACAGAGAAGTGTCAGAAGTTTTCGATAGTCTCTTATGGAGGGTAGTACTTTTCGACATGGGACTGGAGTTTTAAATAATCCTGTCAGCCTCTCAGTGAGAGCATGGGTGAAAGTTAAAAGTCCGGAGATGCAGGTAGAGTCTTTCTGCGAAACCATCCTGTCTCATATTAACAGCTCCACAAGCAATCAGCGTTGACGAGTTTCGCTGCCTGCTTTCTTCTACAAGATACGCAGAGTCCACGGATTTCATCCTTACTTGTGGGATATTATCCTGCTGCTAACAGGAAGTGACAAAGAGCACCACAGCAGAGCTGTATATATAGCTCCTCCCTTCCCTCCACCCCAGTCATTCTCTTTGCCTGTGTTATACTAGGAAGAGGTAAAGTGAGGTGTTAGATTTAGTTTCTTCAATCAAGAAGTTTTTTTATTTTAAATGGTACCGGTGAGTACCATTTTCCTCAGGGGGTATGGAAGAAGATTTCTGCCCTGAGGTTGATGATCTTAGCAGATGTAACTAAGATCCATGTTGGTTCCCACAGGGCTTCTGAAGGTAATACAAGAGACATCTTCAGTGTGGAGAACGGTTTCATGCTACAAGCAGCATTGAGGTATGTGCAGCCCTTTATTTCTGAGGAGACTTGGTATATCAGAACTGGCTGACATTTATTTCCCTGCAAGGGAAGGGGTAAGCAGTAGACCTGTAAAACAAAGGGTATTACTGAGAAACCGGTGCTTAATTTATTTTATTGACATATTGGGCCAAGCATTATAATGGGCTTAACAGCATTATAAAGACACTGGGAGAGGCAGAAATATGCTTAACGTTTTTTATTAGAAAAATGCAGGATTTGCAAATAAACATTTTGGCCGTATTTTGAGTGTACTTAGGGGTTAAATAATTCCACATGGCTTATACTCTAAACCGCTTCACCATGCGGTTATTCAGTACCTATACGATCATCGGACATGATGGACGGGGCTTATTTTAGTGCCCTCAGACGCGCACTTTACTCTGGCTGAGAAGGCAGCAGGCATTAGCTCCAGTTGAGTCTAGACTGGTGTTCTGTTAACCGGATCGTTGTCGAGTCATTTTGAAGTACCCTGGGGGAAGGTAGGCGCCACAGCAGAGCTGTGGCAAGGTGCAGGGGTTATATTTTTCAAATCTAACATATTTGTGACTATAAATACCTTTTAGAGGTTAATTTCTCCCCTTACTCTTGGGGTGCAATAATTTTTGGAGCCATTGATTAGGTGTAGTTAATTTTTAAGAGTAAATTAACGTTTTGAAGCAGTTTTGGAAAAATTGTGCGCTTTTTTATCTCTTAAAGGCGCAGTACACGTTTCTCAAAAAATTGTTTAAATCAATAAATAAAGTGTTTAACGACTATTGTGGTTATTACTAGTCTGTTCAACATGTCTGACATTGAGGAATCTCATCGTTCTATGTGTTTAGAAGCCATTGTGGTACCCCCTCTTACATTGTGTACCTCTTGTACTGAAAGGGCCTTACATTGTAAAAAAACATATTTTAGATCAAGAAAGTGTGCCTAAGGATGATTCTCAATCTGAAGAGAACCAGGATATGCCATCCAATTCTCCCCAAGTGTCACAACCTTTAACGCCCACACAAGCGACGCCAAGTACCTCTAGTGCGTCTAATTCTTTTACTCTGCAGGAGATGGCTGCAGTTATGTCAACTACCCTTACAGAGGTATTAGCTAAATTACCAGTGTTACAGGGTAAACACAGTAGGTCAGGTATTAATGTGAATGCTGAATCCTCTGATGCTTTATTGGCTATTTCCGATGTACCCTCACAGTGCTCTGAGTTGGGGGTCAGGGAATTGCTGTCTGAGGGAGAGCTTTCAGACTCAGGAAATGTGTTACCTCAGACAGATTCGGACGTCATGTCCTTTCAATTTAATCTTGAACACCTCCGCCTGTTACTTCGGGAGGTTTTAGCGACTCTGGATGATTGTGACCCTATTGTGATACCACCAGAGAAATTGTTTAAGATGGACAAATATCTAGAGGTACCTTCTTACACTGGTACAAGATTAGTACTTATCTTGTTAGAAGCCAGAGGTATCGAGGCTGTTCCCCTCTTCTATGCGAACTATACAGCAGGTGAAGATTTTACCAGCCCAAACTGGCTGGATAAGATGGCGATACCTATCCCCACTCAATCGTTGCTCCACCCTCTCCTATTCCCACAGTGGCAAGTTGGACCGTCTCAGGCCCAGGAGAGGCACAATTTCCTTCAGTGGTGCCTTACGGTGTTAGGCCTTGCTCGTTACTATTCCCTGCATCGGATCGGCTCGCACTTCCGTGTCCTACCTCTGGATTCTCAGCCCATGCTTGTTAGCGTTACACTCCCAGCAGTACACTCTCCCCAGACCGCCTAGGGATCTCCTCTTCAGTGAGACAGAATGCTGTCGAGATCGCAGCACAGACCTTGCCGCCAGTACACTTGCCACGCCTACCGGAAATCCTGGAAGTATCTCAAATACTTTCTTGGGCAGAAGCCAATTCCTGCCTAATCACCGCGATTCACATCCTGGATGTAGAGAGGCGGACCCAAAAGTATTCTAAATATTTAAAATTATACCACAATGTGCAGGCAGTCATTAGTAATAATATAACTTAAAGAAAAAGGACGGTCAATAGGTTTAGATAAATTTGAGTTTATTAAAGAGTTACATTTATTCGCTCGCAAATTAACAGTAAAAAAGGTATGGAGAGACAAAGGGATCAAAAATATATCTCTAGATTCAAGGGAAGATGTTGAAGCCTTACAGTATTTAGTATCATTACTTAATGAACAAGAAGAATCTAGTTCTCAAGATTTTTCAGTAAGATCACATTTAAAACCTAAATCAAAATACATGCCTCCTTTAACAATAGCTCCAAACATCTCAAACTTTTTAAAATGTGTAGAGGAGGATATTGAGCACATTGTATATGAAGAGATAGTTAATATCTTAATAAATTACAAAGACAGGCGCTAAGAGAGCTCACTAATAACACTGACATTTTCCTAAAATCATCTGATAAAGGTGGGAATGTGGTGAAGACTTTTACGTCAAGCAAGTAAAAAAACTTTTAGATGACCCTTTACAGTATGTGAAAGTAACAAAAATACTTTTGATGTGTCTTGTAATGAGCTTAGGTTTATGTTGAATGATACTAAAATGTCTAGTTTAATCTCAAAAAGGAATTTGACTTTATGCTCAATATATTTCCAGTTGTTCCAACTTTCTATTGCATACCAAAATTACATAAACACTTAAAAAAATCCTCTGGGAAACCAAATTGTCTCTGGGATAGGGGGACCTACAGAAGGCATTAGCCAGTATGTTGATACATTTTTTTATACCTTTTTTTATACCTTTTTAACCCACTTTTAGTTTCTACATACAGGACACAAATTATGTATTGCGTAGACTGTATAATAAACTAAATGATAATATTCTTTTTGTAGCCTTGGATGTTAAGTCCCCTCTATATGTCAATCACACATGAGATTGTTCTGGTGGCTGCCAGGTTTTTCTTGGAATTGAGAGGACATGAGTTCCAACAACATACAGAATGGGTCTTAAAATTACTTGATTTTATTCTGAAGAATTAAATCTATTTTGATGGAGGATTTTATAAGCAGATTAGGGGCACAGCTATGCCCACCTACGCCTGTTTACATCTAGGCCTTTGGGAGCTAAAGGAAGTTTTTCGTGGCATGGGAAAGTGGGTGGACGCACATGTGGTCCTTTGTTTGCACTTTGTGGATGACATTTTAATTTTATGGGATGGAAATGCTGAGGAGGTCAATACTTTTGTGTCCCAACTGAATAAGAATAGTTATAATAATTATACATACAGAGGTATTTAGAAAAGAAACAGCGACAAACATTCTTCTCCATGCAACCAGTCATTATCCGGCCAGCTTTAAAAGTGGAATCCCAGTGAGACAGTTTCTACGTTTGAAGAGGAACTGTTCTACTGAGGCTGCATTTGAAAGGCAAGCAGGAAAACTAGCAGTTAGGTTAAAAGAAAGAGGCTATTCAAATAGGAACATTAAAAAAGCTTGGGTGAGAGCATGCACAGCAGATAGACAAGATTTGCTGTATAAAAAAAGAGAGACAGAGGCGCCAACATGGCCTAGTACCGTCAGGCAGAAGGATGTTAAAATATATGAGATAGGGTACTCACAAACACAGCGCACCCAATAGTGCTAGTGGGGTAGACTGGAACTTTGTAGTGGTCCAGCTCACTGAGGAAGGTACACAGGGCACATAGACGCATGCTTGATCAGCAATACGGCAACAGTGTCTGTAGGGAGTCACAAAAAAGAGCTACCATAGCCTAGTACAGTTCAATCAGGTGTAAAGATAATATGAAGTCACACTTATGAAAAGTACTGCACCTCCAGGTGCAGTAACAGCAAGCTGGGACTTCTCAGTCGCCCAGTGGATCACTCTCTTGGCAAACAGAATCCTTGCCAAAAAAACCCCTCCAAAAACCAGCGTGAAAATATTCCAAACAGCAGCAAGTGTATCATAAAAATATATATCTTTATTTAAAAACAATAAGTTAAAATGGGGAGAGATTAAGCGCTAAAAAGCTTAAAAGGCTAGTAAAAGGTACATTTTAATACATATAAAAATTTACAAATGGCAATCAGACGCATGGATCCATGTCTGACTTAACAAAAAAAAAATATATATATATATAAAATAAACAAATCTAAAAATATCTAAAAATATCCAATGGAGTATAGCATGTGACGCTGACTTAGTGAGCCAGTGATGAGGAGTTAGGACATGTACATTCAATAATATAAACAACCTAAGTGAGTGATTGAGTGCACACAATAGCTTTCAACAAAGAAAAATAGCATTCACAAAAAATAGTGTTCACAAAAATTGGCGTACATAAAAAATGTTCAAATGTTCAACCGGTTATATGTAAGTGAATCCAGTAGTGTTTCCTCCAAAGTGACGTGTAGAAATAGAACGTGAAGTCAATAATAGTAGAATGTAAACGTTGAGTGGGTCAAATTATTGTGGTTCAGCTGCTAAATTAAAAAATTGTAAATCCGTGAGGTGTATAAAAATAACTTGTGAAAAAATCCACGTGGAAAACTTGAATTCAAATGATAAACAAAGGTCAAAAATCAAAAGACAAAAATATCAAAAGACAAAAATAGAAAATCAGTGATAATATTAAAAAGCACTAAAGATCTAGTGAAAACAAATCCTTAATTCAGATGTTAAAAATCCTTGGTAAGATCCATAACAAACAAATACATCGATAAAATACCTAAAAGGGAACAAAACAAAACATGTTCCTCAGCCTCACATGGGCTGTTTCCTTAGGCTATTCAGTGTGAAAATGACTAATACACTTGCTATTTAACAAAGCTGTCTTAATCAATGATAGGTTAATTAGTGACTATCAACAGCTGGGACTTGCCATGGTGACTAAAGTAAACTCCTATCTATGTAAACAGCAAACTATTGTTAAAAATAAAAGCCATCATGTCAACCCTGCATCAACAATAATGATAACAATGCATATGTATGTGTGTATATATGTATATATATATATATATATATATATATATATATATATATATATATATATATATATATATATATGTGTATATATATATATATATATATATATATATATATATATATATATATATATACACACACACAATAGAAAACACATACATTTATAGTAAAACTTGCACAATAAAAAAGTATACAAATCCAAAATCACAATTGATATGTTATCTGTGCCAGCATACAAACATAACTGCAAAATAGCAGCAAAAATATATGATATGTTATCTGTGCAAGCATACAAAACTATTTGCTGTATAGCAAAAAAAGGGAGGTACATAAAGGAAAAGATTTGGTGCGTAATTATAATTATTGTCATTGGAGCAAAATACAGCACATAATGCACAAACATTGGCATATCTTACACACAGATAAAGAATTGCATGAATATCTCTCCCCATACCCTCTTATAACTGCTAAACGAGCTATCAGTCTTAGGGATAGCTTAGTAGATACAGAATTTGAGAGACATAATAGCCCTTTTAGCTGGTTAGGACATTTACAGAATAGGGTCGGTTGTCACCCATGTGGAAAATGCACCTATTGTTGCAATATACAGAGAACTAAAATATTTTCTACTTGCCACGAAAAACATTTAAAATTAGGCAGTGGATTACTTGCACTTCGCCAGGAGTCATCTATTTATTATACTGCTCGTGCCCCAGATTTTATGTTGGGAAAACTAGCTGGGTACTTAAGGAAAGCGTTAAAGGGATACTAAACCCACATTTTTTCTTTCATGATTCAGATAGAACATGCAATTTTAAGCAACTTTCTAATTTACTCCTATTATTAATTTTTCTTTGTTCTCTTGCTATCTTTATTTGAAAAAAGGTACCTAAGCTAAGGAGCCAGGCAATTTTTAGTTTAGTACCCTGGACAGCACTTGTTTATTGGTGGGTGCATTTAGCCACCAATCGGCAAGCACAACCCAGGTTGTGAACCAAAAATGGTCCGGCTTCTAAACTTACATTCTTGCATTTCGAATAAAGATAGCAAGAGAATGAATAAAAAATAATAGGAGTAAATTAGAAACTTTCTTAAAATTCCATGCTCTATCTGAATCATGAAAGAAAAAATTTGGGTTCAGTGTCCATTTAAGGAACACAGATATGAAATTCAAAATAAAGATGCTGATAGCCCAATAGCACGACAATTTGCCGAGTGTCATGATGCAAAACACACATCATGAAAAGTTTTAGGAATTGCACATCCTAAACAGAAAAGGAGAGGGGGGGGCAATTATGATAGTTTTACTTCAAAAATAATCTAAATGGATATACAAGCTCCAAATGAATTAAATGAAAAAAAAATAAATAATATGCCTGCTTCCTAGATTAGAGGAATATGATATCTGGGTAATCTAAAAGAAGGTATATAATGTACTAGGTATAAAGCAGCAGTTTGTCTTAAGGAATATGGACACACAGGTTCTTCTTTAAGCCAAATACATTAGTGATCTAATTGTGCTTATGGTGAAGTATGTACATTATGAATTTAATAGATTTGAAAAAGATGTAAACACTATTTTGCTCCATTTAGTAGAAAATCTTAATCTTTGAGAGGTCAGTGTGTGTAAATTAAAATGACCAAAGCATTTGTTAAAAAACAGTTTATTTGTAATCTCCTTATAACTTTTATGAAATAATTGCTGTATCTTGGTAAGATTGACATGCTGATGTTTGTAAATAAATGAATTCCATTTGATAATATATTAATTTAAATTAAGTAACTGTTATGAAAGTATACTACTTTAAAAAGTATATATGCTCGACCTCAAAAGTTTCTGACGAAGCACTAGCTAAACCTCTTAGTGGGAGGGGTAAAACGCGTCATCCGGCACACATGGAAATGGTGATGGTAACTTTGTAACACACGGGACATCAGGTATGAGCCTGCACATTTATTGCTCTCTATTTGGTTTTGAAAAGCCTATATCACAGATTGATTGATGGAAGGTACTTTGTAACAATAGCGCTTATCCCGATGATTGATACACAACTTGTATGGTTGCTACAAAGTAGGCGGATTGTGCCTTACGTTGTAAACACGGGGATACAGATCACAGGTATAATTGCAAGGGATACAAATACACAAAATAAAGTGGAATTTCACTGCATACCTTTACTAAATTTTACCATTTTGATGTTTTTGCTTCATTAGAAGCAGCTTTGTTTTAGAAAAGATCTTCAGGCAGTTGTCTGTTTGATAATGGTGCCTATTCCTTGCATTTTTTTTTGTCATAAAAGACTTTCGGCTAGATTATGAGTTTTGCGTTATGAGTGAAAAAGCAGCGTTAAGGCTCATAACGCTGTTTTTTCACTACCACTGCTATTAGGAGTCTTGCAGGTTTAGGGGCACTGCACACTTTTTTGGCCATAACACAAATCAACTTACGTAAATTGCGTAAAGTCTTTTTTCAATGGGACTTCCATAGCGCTGATATTACAAGCTTTTCCTGGGAGGCCAAAAAGTGAGCGGTACGCTCTATACCGCCAAGATTCGTAACGCATTCTAAAGTCAGTAGTTATGAGTTTTACGCTACAAAGCTGTAACATAAAACTCATAACTAAAGTGCTAAAAAGTACACTAACACCCATAAACTACCTATTAACCCCTAAACCGAGGCCCTCCCGCATCGCAAACACTAAAATAAAATTATTAACCCCTAATCTGCCGCTCTGGACATCACCGCCACTATAATAAACATATTAACCCCTAAATCTGTCTAGATTGTAATTTCCCACGGGAATAGGGCCCTCAATCACTCCTGTATGTGTTTGTAAATTTTGTCCTGTATCTTACAAGTCTTGTATTGTTTTATTTAAATGAATTATATCCATGGACAGCGCTGCGGAATATGTTGGCGCTTAATAAATAAAGTATAATAATAATAATAATAATAAAACTGCTGTATCCCCGCCTCGCAAACGGTCAGAACCCTAAGCAGTATGTACCTTTAACACTCAGGTTATGACTCATTTAGCCCTGCTTAGTATTTTGAATTGCAGACTAGATTTCCTTGGATTACAAGTGATTTCCTAAACAAAAACCTGCGGAATATCAGTTCACCTACTGAGTCTTTTTTGCTTACAGCCACTGAAACATTTGTAGCAAAGTTCCGTTTCTAATTCATCAACTGCTACAGTTACTGGTGACGTTTACCTTCCTTCCAATACCTACGTTATCGCTGTTGCAAAGACCTAACTGGGACTTTTACGGAATTCTCATAATACCTGCAATAATTCTAACATATTCATATTGGAACTTTGTGCACTTTCGCTGAATTCAGCATTCCCTCAACAATTTACCTTTTGTTTGCACCAATGTAACAGCGTGTACACGCTCAAGTAAAACTCCGCCCACTTTTGCCTTTTACTCTCGGGCTGATTTCGGCAACTCAGTACAGGATCAGAACGTAAGACTCCTTTCTCTACTTACTTAAACTAAATACCTGCTGGGTCTTTATCGTGCAATTTATTATTATTCCAGACTCAGCTGAGACTTTGATAACTGTTTCCTTGAATCTTGCCTGTTATTTAAAGCACAGCCTTACCAATATCATTCCGGTGCTAAACCATTCAAGGTATTTACAACTGCACTGTGAAAAAGTATTTCTACCTGAACTTTCAATTAGTCTGTTCAGTAATTTGATACAAGCCTCACACTATACATCGGCTTGTATAATTCAACTAATTTCAATTCATTGCATATGATAACACATCCAACCATAGTGTTGTTAAGCTAGGAGTTGATACAAACCAATATATTTAAAGTAAAATAATTACTGCCAGATTCTGCAGTTGCGCTCCAGAACCACTAATTCTGTATTCACAGACACTACGAATCTTACATAATACTAAGCCCCAAGAGATGGAGCCAGCAGAGATTCCACAGCATGTGTACAATCTCACACAGAGGGTAGATCAGATTGCACAGGCAGTTAGAGACCTGCAGGTCGAAAACCAATCATTACGTGACATCATAAAAGAATCAATAGCTTTGAAGGGAGCTCATGACATACCACCTAAACCATAGGTCTCAATACCTGAACATTTTTCTGGAAACAGGAAATTGTATAAACAATTCAAAAATGCCTGTCACCTACTATTCAGCCTCCGGCCTCGCAGTTACCCTACAGACAGAATCAAAGTTCTCACTGTAGTATCCTTCCTTTGTGGGGAACCTAGAGGATGGGCCGATAATCTTTGTGAACATCAAGATTCCATCATGTCCTCACTCAGTTTATTTTTTGATAGTATGGATGAGTTATACCTAGACAAGGATGTTCAGCTAACAGCAGAAACCATGATGAGAGACCTCAAACAAGGGAAAAGACCAGTTGCGGACTATATTTCAGAATTTAAGTTATATGCTACCGATTCCCTATGGAGTCCAATTGCCCTACGAAACCAGTTCAGATTAGGGTTGGCTGAAAATCTCAAGGACAAATTGGCACGTATAGATCTGCCACCCACTTTGGACGCCCTGATCAGAGTTACCACTCAAATAGATAGAAGACTTCGCGAGAGGAGGTATGAGAGATACCACACTGAATCCTCATCTAAGTCCAGCTCTTCTTCTACTCATCCAGCAGTTACTAATCCTGTACAACAATCAGTACCCATGGCAATCGGGGTTGTTAGAGGCCCCATTACTCCAGCAGAAAAATTTCGCAGGAAAACACACAATCTTTGTATGTATTGTGCTGATGCTACGCACACTGTCCAAGATTGTCCTTTGTTACTAAGAACAAGAAAAGTAAGTGTAATTTTATCCATTCAGCCCATTCCTGCCATAACAAAATCACTTATTGTGGTTTGTCCCTTATTTTACAATGGGATCACAAAAGACTTCATTCTGATGCCATCATAGATCCTGGAGCATTCGTAAACTTTATTGATTCCAGTATTGTAACCAGTAATAAAATATCACTTATATTGAAAACAAAACTGCTTGTTGTCCGAGTTATTGGTGGTTCTACAGTTACTACTGGTCCCATAACCCATCATACCATAACTTTAGTAGTGATTTCAAGCAATTGTCACACTGAGCATATATCTTTTGATGTATTACCTTCAGCTCACTTTCCAATAGTTCTAGGCATATCTTGGCTACAACAACATGAACCAGCTATAACGTGGTCCACGTCTAAGATATGTTTTAACTCAACATATTGTCTTAATACCTGTTTCCCTCAACAGAGTCTTCTACATACTAGTCTTGTAGAGTCAGAATTGCCAATTGAATACTCAGAATTCATAGATGTGTTCAGTAAATCTGAAGCAGAAAATCTGCCCCCACACCGCACCTACGATTGTCCTATCCAGTTACAGCCAGGAGCTAGCATTCCATTTGGACATATTTTTCCACTGAACCATCCAGATTTGCATCACCTCAAGACCTATCTGGAAGAGAATTTGAAGAAGGGTTTCATTAGAGCATCAACATCCCCTGCAGGGGCCGGTATGTTCTTCGTCAAAAACAAGGACAACTCACTATGACCCATCATAGACTACTTGCGAATTGAATAAAAGAACAGTAAAAAACGCCATCCCCTTCCTTTAATTCCGGAGTTGATTGAATGTCTGTCTGAAGCCACCATATATATAAAACTCGACCTTAGAGGGGCATATAATCTTGTCCGTATCCGTGAAGGCGATGAATGGCTCACGGCGTTCCGAACCAGATATGGACTTTTTGAATATTTGGTAATGCCCTTCGGGCTTTGCAATGCCCCGGCAACTTTCTAACATTTTATAAATGATGTTTTTCGAGATCTGTTGGACACATGTGTTGTGGTATACCTCAATGACATTCTCATCTATTCTAAGTCGCTGTCAGAACATACTAAACATGTAAGATGGGTGTTATCCAGGCTTCGTGCACATAAATTGTACGCCATGTTAGAGAAGTGCCAATTCCATTGTACGCAGATCTCTTTTCTGGATTACGAGATATCACCTGAAGGAATAAGCATGCAACACAAGAAGGTAGAAACTGTCTTAGATTGGCCAGAACCTAATACAAAAAAAGAACTAAAGAGGTTCCTGGGATTTTCGAATTATTATCGGAAGTTCATTAAAGGATTTTCGAAAATAGCCAGACCTTTTGAATTCCTTAAAACCAGTTTTTCTACAGCTCCGATACTTCGCTTCCCAGATTTAAACCTGCAATTTATCCTAGAGGTTGACTCTTCGGACTATGCCACTGGAGCTGTTTTATCACAAAGGCAGTCCCTATCAGAACCCCTGCATCCAGTCTCTTTTTTTTCTAAAATCATGAATTCAGCGGATATGAATTACTCCATAGGTGATAAGGAGCTCCTAGCGATACATAGAGACATCTATTGGAAAGAGCTAAATTCCCCATAACCATTTATACTGATCACAAACACCTGCAATTTCTACAAAACAATAAAACCCTCTCAGCACGACAAGTCCGTTGGTGTTTATTCTTTGCCAGGTTCGATTTTCATATAATTTAACGTCCAGCAAGCAAAAACGGGAAAGCCAACGCCTTATCTAGGTTATACACAAAACCAAAAATAGTCTGTTACTCCCATTATACCCAACAAACGCTTCATTGGTCTCTCTCCGATTTTTCTGAAAGAAATAAAAACCTCCTGTCTTAACGACAAAGACCTGCCACTTACACATCTACAGGAGAAATCAGGTCTCTATTACCATGAAGACAAGATCTACATACTCCACTCCTTAAGATCAAATCTCTTGCAAAATCATCATGATTCACCCTATGCAGGACATCCTGGAGTGAATCGTACGACCGACTTACTCCAAAGAACTTTTTGGTGGCCTAACTTAAGACAAACGGTACAGAACTGTGTATTATTCTGTAATATCTGTGCTACCTCAAAAACTGAAAGGAACTGACCTTATGGACTACTCATGTCACTTCCTATACCAAGTAGACCATGGGAACAAGTTTCCATGGACTTCATTGTCGAACTGCCACCCTCACGGAAACATACTACCATTTTTGTGGTAATTGACATGTTCACTAAAATGGGACATTTCATCCCATACCATAAGCTGCCAACATCCGCTGAAACGGATAAACTATTTCTGGAAAATATTGTAAAACTCCATGGAACACCATCTAGGATTATCACTGATAGAGGAACACAATTTACCTCTCGGTTTTGGTCAAAACTATGTTCCCTCCTACAGATAAATCATCGTTACACTACCTCTTTCCACCCCCAGACCAACAGCCAAACGGAGCGGATAAATCGGTGGCTGGAGGAATATCTCCGTTGCTATTGCAGTCAACAGCAAAATAATTGGTCGGATTACTTACCTAAGGCGGAATACGCATATAATACCTTGAAGAATACATCCACAAAACTATCACCATTTTTTGCTTCTTATGGATACCATCCATCATTTCAATTTAATTCAGATGTCTCAACTAGTTCTCCACAATTGGAAGAATACAGTAAGGGACTAATCAACGGATTCTCTACTATTACTCAGAATATCCAAAAGGCACAAGGCAATCAAAAACACTACTATGACCTCCGTAGGAGAACTTCCCCAATCTATACTGGCTCTCGACGAAAAACCTACGTCTACAAGTACCATCGAAAAAATTGTCACACCGTTTCATTGGACCATTCCCAGTGAAACATGTTGTAAATGAAAATGCTTTCACATCGGACCTACCACCCTCATTCAAAATACATCCGACGTTCCATGTCTCTCTCATCAAACCTTATAACCCAATTAGAAATACAATTCCAATTTTACCTCCTACCTTACCCTCTGGTGACACGGAGTCTTTTGAAGTACATTCCTTGCTTGATTCAAGATACAGGGGTTCTACGCTGGAATACTTGGTTCGTTGGAAGGATTACCCTCTCGAGGATGACTCATGGGAACCAGCTTCCAATCTGAATGCTCCACGACTTGTGTCCCTGTTTCACTGGAGGAATCCGGATCGTCCGGCACCCCGAGCTGTGGGACAGCTCGCTTGAGGAGGGGGTGATATCAGAACCCTAAGCAGTATGTACCTTTAACACTCAGGTTGTGACTCATTTAGCCTTGCCTACCAAACTAATAAAGCACCTGTGTTTGCTCTCCTCTGTGCTTAGTATTTTGAATTTCAGACTAAAAGCTGCTGCTACCACTGAGCTCAAGATTTCCTTGGATTACAAGTGATTTCCTAAACAAAAACCTGCGGAATATCAGTTCACCTACTGAGTCATTTTTGCTTACAGCCACTGAAACATTTGTAGCAAAGTTCCGTTTCTAATTCATCAACTGCTACAGTTACTGGTGACGTTTACCTTCCTTCCAATACCTACGCTATGCCGGTTGCAATGACCTAACTGGGACTTTTACGGAACTCTCATAATACATGCAATAATTCTAACATATTCATATTGGAACTTTGTGCACTTACGCTGAATTCAGCATTCCCTCAACAATTTACCTTTTGTTTGCACCAATGTCCGGAACTCAATTGCGGCTTGGATAACAGCGTGTACACGCTCAAGTAAAACTCCGCCCACTTTTGCCTTTTACTCTCGGGCTGATTTCGGCAACTCAGTACAGGATCAGAACGTAAGACTCCTTTCTCTACTTAAACTAAATACCTGCTGGGTCTTTATCGTGCAACTTATTATTATTCCAGACTCAGCTGAGACTTTGATAACTGTTTCCTTGAATCTTGCCTGTTATTTAAAGCACAGCCTTACCAATATCATTCCGGTGCTAAACCATTCAAGGTATTTACAACTACACTGTGAAAACGTATTTCTACCTGAACTTTCAATTAGTCTGTTCAGTAATTTGATACAAGCCTCACACTATACATCGCCTTGTATAATTCAACTAACTTCAATTTATTGCATGTGATAACACTTACCATAGTGTTGTTAAGCTAGGAGTTGATACAAACCAATATATTTAAAGTAAAATAATTACTGCCAGATTCTACAGTTGCGCTCCAGAACCATAAATTCTGTATTCACAGACACTACGAATCTTACACAAACACTAGTTAAATAATATTAACCCCTAATCTGCCACCCCCAACGTCGCCACCACCTACCTACATTTATTAACCCCTAAACCTAAGTCTAACCCTAACACCCCCTAACTTAAACATAATTAAAATAAATCTAAATAAAACCTGCTATTAATAACTAGATAATTCCTATTTAAAACTAAATACTTACCTGTAAAATAAACCCTAATCTAGCTACAATATAACTAATAGTTACATTGTAGCTAGCTTAGGTTTTATTTTTATTTCACAGGCAAGTTTGTATTTATTTTAACTAGGTACAATAGTTACTAAATAGTTATTAACTATTTACTAACTACCTAGCTAAAATAAATACAAATTTACCTGTAAAATAAAACCTAACCTGAGTTACACCAACACCTAACCTTACACTACAAATAAATACAATTACCTAAATTAAAAACACATACACAAATTACATAAAAAGCAAACACTAAATTACACAAAATAAAAAACAAATTACAAAATATTTAAACTAATTACACCTAATCTAATAGCCCTATCAAAAAAAAAAAAAAAAAAAAAAAAAACACCCCCAAAATAAACCCCCCCAGCCTAAACTAAACTACCAATGGCCCTTAAAAGGCCCTTTTGTGGGGCATTGCCCCAAAGAAATCAGCTCTTTCACCACTCATAACGCAAAACTCGTAATCTAGCCGTTTATTTCTTACCTAAGATATGGTGAGTCCACAACGTCACCATTTACTGTTGGGAATATCACTCCTGACCAGCAGGAAGAGGCAAAGAACACCACAGCAAAGATGTTAAGTATCACTTCCCTTCCCACAAACCCCAGTCATTCTCTTTCTATTGGTGCATGGAGGAGGTGAAGTTTTGGTGTCTGAAGATAATGTGATTTATATCTTTCCCTTTTTTCAAGGATTGGGTAATAACTGTAGTCCACCTCAATCTCTTCAGTAAAGGGTAGTGGTGGCTTTAAAGCAGTTAGCAACTTGAGGTGGGCCTCACTGCGTTTTTCAAACATGTTGCTGCCCTAGTATAGAAAGCCAGAGTAGGTTAACTCTGTTCTTTCTTTTTCCACAGGTCTCTGTGAGGAGTAGTAGTCTCTCATACAGAGTGAGCTGTTCTTCTGCCAGACAGCTAGATGTACAGATAAGTGTCTTTGCTTTCTGGGGCTAGGAGGCTGGCACTAAAGGGGTTAAGGACCCCTTAAGCCTGTACTTAGTTTGGGACACAAATTCTTATGAAGGATGGTTTATGGCAGTGAGCAGGCAAAAATCGGGTATTTTATTGTGGAGACTTAAGAGTTAATCTCCTTCAAGGAAGGAAGGATTTAACTCTCTTTTGGGGCTCAGAATTTTATGTATCCCTCACTTGGCTATGCTTCTGTTTATTACCAAGATTGGTTTTATTTCACATTAGGGCAGAACAAATTTGGAATGTATATTTGTTTAATTCTGCCTGCTCCATTTCTTGTGGCCATAACGAAGCCTAGTAGGAGAGCGCCCTCTTCTTTGTGGCGCCTTTACTATGAGGAGAGTATGGGGTGCTTTTTTCTTCTGCCTTTTAGAAGCGGAGAGGTGCGCTCATGTTATTCTTAATTGTGACCTAGGTGATTATGGCACAAATCTGTTAGTGCTTGTTTCCCAGCTAGTTTCGCATCTAAACCTTTCGGCAGGATGAAGAGCGATGTATGCACACTTCATCTCTGTCGTCTTCAGCCCCTGCCTCCTCCTTCTCAAGTGTGGCGCTATCTTGGGCTATGTTGATCAGCATCTATAACCCTGCTTCGTTCTCCGGCTGTGAACAGAGCGGTGTTATTGTTTTGACCGTCTGAGGTTTTTTTTCAGCGTAGCTGATTGGGAGTCATTAAGACTTTGATGCATTAAAATTTGAATTAGTCTAATGAATGTGCTCAAATAGTATTCCAATTACGGAGGGGAGAACTTATTATAAGAAATTATTTTTCAGCAAATAAGACAATAATTTTGTCAATCCCCAAGTAAAGGTATATACCACTGTAGTTTAGTGGTACACAGAACCGGTCTAGCATTTATCAAGTATTTTTTTAAACAAATATGTATGTTGAAGCATATATACAGGGATAACTTATTGTCACAATTAATCAAGGGGCTAACTAGGAATAAAGCTATTTTGGATTTAGTGCTATCAAACAATAGATATAATATCAAGCATATAAGTCAAAGAACATTTGGGTAACAGTGATCATAACATGGTCACATTTGAAATCTTGTTTCATAAGCAGTGTCTTAAAGGTTTAACGAAGACTTTTAAGCAAAATTCAATGATTTAAGGAGATCATTAAATAACATAAGCTGGGACAAAGTATTCGCTAATAAAAATACAGAGGATAAATGAATAACATTTAAAACTTTGTGAAATAAAAATACATATCAATAAAAAAAAAAAAATCATATGGTTATAGAAAAAAAATCCAAGCCTATGTGGCTAAATAAAAATGTGTTAAGAGAAATTAGGAAAAAAACGTAGGGCATTTAAATTATTCAAAGAAAATAGTACAGACTCAACATACCATATTTATAAGGAATATAACAAAGCATGCAAAAAAGCAATTAAATTTGCCAAAATTTAAAATGAAAATTTAATTGCAAAGCTAATAAGGGGAATGCAGAATTTAAGCTATGAGGAGAGGCTAGCCAAATTGGGTTTGTTTTCTTTAGAAAAAAGGCGCTTGAGAGGTGACATGATTACTTTATATAAATATATTCAAGGCCCATATACAGAGATGGCAGAAGCTCTGCTTATTCCAAGAACATTGTTTGTGACAAGAGGTCACAATTTAAGGTTGGAGGAGAGGAGATTAAATCTCCTGCAACGGAAACATTTTTTCACTGTAAGAGCAATAAAATTGTGGAACTCATTACCAAAGGAGGTAGTGAATGCCAATACCCTAGATACATAAAAAAATAATTTGGATACATTTCTGTCTAGAAACAAAATTCATAGATATGATTGCTAGTATTAAATGGGTCACCTTTTAGTGAGATTATTTAACCCCTTAATGACAACTGACGTACCAGGTACGTCCTGCAAAAACTGTCAGTTAGTGACAATGGACGTACCTGGTATGTCAGTTGTCTTAAGAGAGTGCTGGAAGCGATCGCAGTCGCTTCCAGCAGCTCTCAGGGTATTGCAGTGATGCAAAAGCATCCGATGCAGAGAACGCCACTCTGTGGCCCTCTCTGCACCGGTAGCGATGGTGCCGTTCGTTGGTGGGTGGGAGCTTACAAGGGAGGCGGGTGGGCGGCCCATTGCTACCCGGCATCCGGTTCCTTTAAGTGCATTGTGTACGCTGGATGCTAGGAGCGTACAGAGGGGGGGCCTGCGTGTGCGCAGCAACCACTGACATCAATGATTACTGTTAAGAGGGAGGGGGGGTGGGCAGAAAACGTTTAAAAAAAAAATTAAAAAAAAATTAAGGATCTGGTAGGGTTAGGGGGATGGGGGTATTGGGGGGGCAGCTACAATACAGAAAAAGCTGTAATTAACCCCCCCACACAAAAAAACCCTTTATTTTTTAGGGAAAAGTGGGTACTGACAGACAGCTGCCAGTACCCAAGATAGTGGCAAATAGGTAGGTGGGGAGGGTTAGAGAGCTTTTTGGGGGGATCAGGGAGGTTGGGGGCTAAGGCAGGGGTCCATCACAGCTGAATAATTAAAAAACAAAACAAAAAAAACCCTTTTATTTTAGTACTGGCAGACTTTCTGCCAGTACTTAAGATGGCGGGGACAATTGTGGGGTGGGGGAGGGAAGAGAGCTGTTTGGGAGGGATCAGGGGGTGGGATGTGTCAGGTGGGAGGCTAATCTCTACACTAAAGCTAAAATTAACCCTATAAACTCTCTACAAGCTTCCTAATTAACCCCTTCACTGCTGGGCATAATACATGTGTGGTGCACAGCGGCATTTAGTGGCCTTCTAATTCCCAAAAAGCAATGCCAAAGCCATATATGTTTGCTATTTCTGAACAAAGGGGATCCCAGAGAAGCATTTACAACCATTTGTGCCATAATTGCACAAACCGTTTGTAAATACTTTCAGTGAGAAACCTAAAGTTTGTGACAAAATTTGTGAAAAAGTGAACAATTTTTTTTATTTGCTCGCATTTGGCAGTGAAATGGTGGCATGAAATATACCAAAATGGGCATAAATCAATACTTTGGGTTGTCTTCTAAAAAAAAATATATACATGTCAAGGGATATTCAGAGATTCCGGACAGATATCAGTGTTATAATGTAACTAGTGCTAATTTTGAAAAAAGTGGTTTGGAAATAGCAAAGTGCTACTTGTACTTATTGCCCTATAACTTGCAAAAAAAGCAAAGAACATGTAAACATTGGGTATTTCTAAACTCAGGACAAAATTTAGAAACTATTTAGCATGATTGTTTTTTGGTGGTTGTAGATGTGCAACAGATTTTGGGGGTCAAAGTTAGAAAAAGTGTGTTTTCCATTTTTTCCTCATATTTTATAATTTTGTTATAGTAACTTCTAAGATATGATGAAAATAATGGTATCTTTAGAAAGTCCATTTAATGGTGAGAAAAATGGTATATAATATGTGTGGGTACAGTAAATGAGTAAGAGGAAAATTACAGCTAAACACTAACACTGCAGAAATGTAAAAATAGCCCTTGTCCTTAAGGGTAAGAAAATTGGAAAATGGTCCGGTCATTAAGGGGTTAAGCTTAACTGGAGCTTTTTGTAAGTATTTTAGATTTGTATAGGTTGAACTCGATGGACTTTGGTCTTTTTTTCAACCTCATCTGCTATGTTACATTAAGTGCTGCTTAAATAGCATATTGGCTAAGTAAGCAGTTTAGTAACATAGTTACTGGTTTGATTCCCTATACTGGTTTGACAACAATATAATGTTTTAGCATGAACAAATAGGTTGTTGTCCTCTGAGCTTCATGTCTCCCAGGATGATGCTGTTCAGGCAATGCCACAGCTTTCTCCTACGTCCCAAGCCTCTTTGGTGTCATATGCAGTGCCTTGCGGTTCTTCTCATACTTTTGGAGGAGTGTATTTGCCTTCAGATTTTTCAGCTCAGGTATCCTCTGCGGTATCTGCGGCTTTATCTGCTTTTCGTATCCTACAAGAAAAATGCAAGAGGTTATTTGAAGATTCAGATAGTTAGGTTTCTGCTCCTCATTCTCCTATACAGATTGCTGTCTCTCCTAAGTCTGGTGAGGAGGATTTGCCGGTAGCTTCTGAGGGTAAAATCTCAGATTCGGACAGTATAATTCCTTCATCTGATGCTGAAGTAGTCTCCTTCAGATGTATGCTTGGAAATCTCGTGTACCATTAAAGGAGGTTTTGGCTACATGGACGAAATCGATACCCCTATCGTTGTCAACCTTTAAAAGTTTTGTGAACTTTACCATTTCTATGATGATCCTTCCTATGAGGAGGTGTTTCTAGACGTGCGTTGGATATTTTCACAGAAATAGGAGAAGCTAGGGATACCTTTCTCCCTGTCTCCCGTATTTTAAAGGATTTTCCTGTCGCTGACTTCATTAAAATGCACAGTGTCCTCCATTATAATGCATGGGGCTTAAGTAGAAGTGAGCTTTTCTATTATGGCTCAGAGAACTTCGATCCCTATTTAGGGTAGCTGCAGCTTTACGGATCTATGGATAAGAAGCTAAAGGTTTAATAAGACAAGGCATAGCTCTAAATTAATAATTAGACTTGCTGTGCTAGCCCGCCGGGCATTGTGGCTGAAATCTTGGTCAGCTCAGAAGCCTACCTGGGACTTAGTGGTACAACCTAGGCTTTATAGTTCTGCAGTTGCAGGTTCAATATTTTGTATTTCCTCCAAATCCACGCTTCTCGTGTTTCCTTTCAAGACCTTGTTTGGACTTGGTGTGGCAGAATTATCCTCTGACTTTCGGATGGAAAAAGGTTTTTCTACCACACGTCAAGAGAGTAAGACTAAAGGAAAGTTTTCCTTTTCCTCTTTCTGCAGGGTCAGTCATGTCTTTTGGAATCCAACAAATCCTAGTCCAATCTAAGATTTCCTCCCAGGGGTAGAAGTCTCCTTCTAGAGTATCTGCAATCCAGGTATGATGAGGCATTCTTTGAACTAGGTTCAGGACCTTCCTCTCTGGGAGTGATAGTTCCAGTCCCAGTCTGGGAACGGGATCTAGATATTTACCTCAAGTTTCTCAGGTTCTTACCTTTTAAGAAGTATCCTCCTTTGGTTCAAGAGGGCCTGTTCTTAACTAACATAGACCTGAAGGATGTGTATTTACTGTCCACATGATTCTGAATCTTCTCAAGTTTCCTCATCCTAAAAAGACTTTTAGATCTTGGGGTATTGCAAGGGCACTTTTCTGGACAATATAGTTCAGGTTGTAAAAACTTACTTAAAGAAAGCAAGTGGAAGATAAGGTTTAAGCACTCACCCTCTGGCTATTAGTTTAATTAAAAATTAACTTTTAATAATAATCTTTAAAATACAGGAACAATTAGCCAGTTATAAGTCCCACCACACATACAAGCATACAAACGGTTCAGCACCTCCCTGTTTCCTGGCCGGTAACAGCATACACTGGCGTCAGGTGACAGAGGTGCTAAAATCTGTTAAAATGCACACAAACTCGTTTCGTTGTATAATACGCCTTTCTCAATGTCTCTGATTTTAACTTTAGAATGGCAAGCCGAGCCCTAGTAGGGCTATCTTTAAATACCCACTTGTTAGTACTGTGGCCAATCAATCACTCACACGTAGCTTCCATGTCATCACACCCCTCACTCATACCGCCCATTAGTGTGATGCCCATTAGTGTGATTTCTCCCTTCCTATAGGTTAAACGGAAGGAGTGTCTCCATAGCACTATTTCATTGGTTCTAGTTAGTTGTGCTTTTGTCATTTAACTGTCGCTATTAATAACTTATTGAGCCTCTAACAGATACCTAAGATCAAATGTCTCCCAGATAGTGTACAGTCAATCGATCTCGTCACACTATGCAAACAGATCATATAACACCTATGTCTCAGGATCATAGCGGTATGTGTACTACGATCAAATCGCCGCCGCTAATCTACCGATTGGTCCGTGGGCGTAACATAGTAACATAGTAGATAAGGTTGAAAAAAGACTGAAGTCCATCGAGTTCAACCTATACAAATCTAAAATACTTAGAAAAAGCTCCAGTTAAGCTTAAATAACCCCATTAAAATGTGACCCATTTAATACTAGCAATCATATCCATGAATTTTGTTTATATACAGAAATTTATCCAGACTATTTTTAAATGTATCAATGGTATTAGCATTCACTATTTTGTTTCTAGACAGAAATGTATCCAAATTATTTTTTTTATGTATGTAGGGTATTGGCATTCACTACCTCCTTTGGTAATGAGTTCCACAATTTTATTGCTCTTACAGTGAAAAACGTTTCCATTGCAGGAGATTAAATCTCCTTTCCTCCAACCTTAAATTATGACCTCTTGTCAGAAACAATTTTCTTGGAATTAACAGAGCTTCTGTCATATCTGTATATGGGCCTTGAATATATTTATATAAAGTAATCATGTCACCTCTCAAGGGCTTTTTTTCTAAAGAGAACAGACCCAGTTTGGCTAGCCTCTCCTCATAGGTTAATTTCTCCAATCCCCTTATTAGCTTTGTGGCCCTTCTCTGAACTTTTTCTAGTTCTGCAATATCTTTTTTATCAATCGGTCCCCAGAACTGCACTCCAAACTCAAGATGAGGTCTTACCAGGGCTTTATATAATGACAGAATGATGCTTTCCTCCCTTGAATCAATGCCTCTTTTAATACATGCTAGTATCTTATTAGCCTTTGAAGCCGCTGCCCTGCATTGTGCACTCATCTTTAGCTTGTTATCTATTACTACTCCCAAATCCCTTTCCTCCTGTGTTTGGCTAAGTCTTGTCCCATTTAAAAAATACGTAGCCTGCTTATTTTTACTTTCAAAATGTAGAACCTTGCATTTTTCCGTATTAAATTTCATTTTCCATTCACTTGCCCATAGTTCTAATTTTAGCAAATCCCTTTGTAAAGAGATTTTGTCCTGCTCTGACCTAATGACCTTACTTAACTTAGTATCATCTGCAAAAATAGAGATGTCGCTATTTAATCCTTGCTCCAAGTCATTTATAAAAATATTAAAAAGAACAGGGCCCAGTACTGATCCCTGGGGGACGCCACTGATTACCTTTGTCCAATCTGAGTATGATCCATTTATTACTACTAGTTACTCCCTATCTTTTATCCAGTTATTTATCCATGAGCTAACATTTTCAGCTATTCCCAGTCCCTTAATTTTGTGCATTAATCTTTCATGTGGCACTGTATCAAATGCCTTTGCAAAATCTAAGTATATCACATCAACTGATTCCCCTTTATCTATATTTTACTTCCTCGTAGAATCTAATTAGTTTGACATGATCTATTTCTCCTAAAGCCATGCTGATTAGAACTCATAATCTTGTTTACACGAATATGCTCATCAATGTAATCCCTTATAATCCCTTCAAATATCTTCCCCACTATTGATGTCAGACTAACGAATGAATTCCAATTATAATATGGCAACGATCGCTATATTATCAACTTCCTATACGGCGTTAGCGATCATTGCCCGTTACAATTTCAAATTCATTACTGGTTGATGATCATATCTGTCTGTGGTAAGGCTGTAAACGATCCGTTCCTTGATAGCGTCTCAAGCCAAGTGTTAAAAACCTTACACCCCGCCTCTCTCTCTCTGATGGATTAGTACACGGAATAGAGACAGTTGTAACCTATAACCACCTATCATGTAGAGAATGCATCTTAGTTTGCAAGGATTATACTAAGCCCATATATACACAATAGTAATGTCTATTATAATGCATGCCAGGTGTCTAATTGTAAGGTGTATTAGTACATTCACGCATCTCAACACCCCTACAACGAAACCGTCCTACATGCTTTTATACACATATAGTCTATATCATATAGACTGTTAATGTGGTTCTATAGGTAAGGTTAGCCAAATGTTTAGTGTAACAATATGCTATTCACTACATTTGCGACTGACATTATCCTTGTGCATTATCTCTTTGGATGGATTTATTTAGGTAGTTAGTCCAAAGGTGTTTCAAAAGTCACTCTTAGGACATCATTGCTCCTATTAGTTGTTTATTAGGCATAAAAGTCTAAGCATATACGTTTGCACCATTAAAGTTATTAATAATAGTTACTTAAGACTACCAATAAAATTGTAATTGTGTCGGGATTAAAAAATTATCCTTGGTAGGTAAGAACATTTTTAACTCTGGGCATGTCCTCTTATGTCATAGACAAATCCTATAATAAAATAGTAACTCAAATTAATGACATAGTATATCTAAATATGAAATGCATATCTGGCAGTAATAAAGTGGGGATACAGACTATGGAAGAAACACAGTGTGAAGGGCTAGTGTCCATATTTACTATGTTAAACACATAACCCTAAAATAGATTAGCTCATACTAACATAAACCCTTTCTAAACAAATTCAACCTGTTCCGCATATTTGAAGGAAGAACTTGTCATTAAAAACAAAATAGTTATGATTAAGGACAAATATTAGTAGTAGATGTCTGAAATACACTCTATCTACACTTTATATTATCTCAATGATATGATCCTAAGGTGATATGTAGATGGATAACTGTGGGTAAATTTGTAACTAAATGTTACGTTACAAGAAAGTCCAGTAATTATTGGATTCATTCATGCCATAGGGCATTACACTGTCCAATCGGAATATCCATTTAGTTTCATTAAGCAGCAATTGATTTTCTAAATTACCACCTCTGATACCCGGTTTTAAGTGTCTGGTATTTGTGATGTGGGAGGGGTATTTATAAGCTTTTGAGGTTTGGGGAATTTTGCCTCCTTCTGGTAGGAATGTATATCCCATATGTAACAGCGTGTGAACTCTCGCCACCATGAACAAAGTAAATATCAGGGAAGTTCTTACACAAATTATGTTTTTGTTCGTATTTGTGCTACAAAAATGAATATTTTTGCCAGTTTCGTTTGAGATATTGCACTTTATATTTTAGCTCATGTGACCTCATCTCCGTCTACTTTCCACCCCATGTAATCAATTTATGAAAAAAATAAATACCATTTGTTAGTGCTACATTTGTGCTAATTTGTACTGCAAAATGAACATTTGTGCATGGTCGTTTCTGAGATACTGCACTTAATATTTCAGCCCATGTGTATGTTTGTGTTGATTTTGCAGCAAAAATAGTTTTGCTTCTGTTGGATATACACTGGAAAAAATATTAAAAAAATGGATGTGTTCCGAAAAAGATGCAATGGAGCTAATAAAGATCTGACTTATCTGTGAACACTTGCTGGAGTGCTGATTTGCTTAGTGGTTTTCCTTATTAACCACAAATTAACTCTGAGCACAAGTGGGGGTTAATATTGGGCAAGTTGGGATTAAAATGGCATACTGGTGGTTAACACTAAATACTTGCCACTTTAGCCTATATAAGCATTTTTCCTTCTTAATACAGGGAGAGTCTACAGCTGCATTCCTTACTTGTGGGAAATACTGATCCAGGGTAGGAATGTATATTCCATACGTAACAGTTTGTGGATTCTCGACACCTATATGAAAGAAAGTTGTATATTCTTCCTGTATGGAGCAAAAATTAGGACTTTTTGTTCCATACAGGAAGAATATACAACTTTCTTTCATATAATTGTCGAGAATCCACAAACTGTTACGTATGGAATATACATTCCTACTAGGGGTAGGCAAAGTTTTGCAAACCTAAAAAGCCTATAAAACCACTCCCACCTCACTCATACCTTAGTTTTAAACTTTACCTCTGTTGGAATTTGTTGAAGCATGATGATGTGTTTTGATTTCTTCAGTGAAAGTCGCTTCAGAGCATTTTGAAGATCAGTTCCCCTCGGACTACAGTGCTTGTTAGAGGGATGTGAATGGAGTACTGCCTCATGATACTATGTTTTCGCTTAATGAAAAATTTGTCGTATGCTCTCTGTAAATTCGGTCGCAGTGACTCGTCTTCTGCCTCCCTTTACAGATCGCTGTTATAATCCTATTCCATTACATCTGCTGATATGTTTCAGTACTGGTTTGGCTGTCTAATTCTAAGTGGATGAGTGTCTATGATATATGTTTTGTATTTTTTAATACCATTAAAGAAAAAAGAGGAGTGCTAAATGCACGGATACATTTTAATATATATGAATCATATAGTAACAAAATAAGTTATAGTATCAAACTAAAAATGTTTAAAAACCAGGACGTCTCCTGTTGAGACTAAAACAGCAATATAAATTTCGGTAGTTTGTCAAACATATATATTAGAGCAAATTCTCTTAACATATGCTATGTAGAAATAATGGAAAATTACTGTAAACAAGTTGATAGTAAAGTCCCAACTACTGTGTGCGGACTAATTATTGCAATATATTAAAAATCACCAATGTTAGAGGGGCTAAGCGCTATATAGCGCATAGAAGACAGAGTCAGTGTCCCAAAAATGAGTGCTTATGACTTCAGAAGTCGGCCAATATTGGCAAAGTACCTTTATCCTCTGACCGAATGGATGGAGTTGTTTCTGTGATCCGTTTTTCCTGAACCTCTCTGCGGCTTTATCCGCATCCAGGAGGGCAGCTTGTGGCGCCTGTGTTGCAGCGTGTTGGTCGTGTCTGCGGTTCCTCTCAGCGGCTCTGTCCGTGTCTAGGAGGATAACCTGAGTGGTCTGTATGCTGCGTGAGTCTCACCTGACTTGAGTTTACAGCATGTGCCTCACATGACTTCGGTCTCGTTCCTTTTGACAGTTCTGTCAATTTTTTAAAAAAAGATTACAGTAGCGCTACAGTGTGAAATAACGATGTGGTGCAGACTTGGCTAGTCTGAAGATACCAAGAGTGGTGACAGGGAGATTCCTGCTCAGTAAGAAGTGTCTACGTGTTTCGCCCTGGACTGGGCTTTATCAAGATTTATAATCTGCCATGTTTGGAGGCTGTTTTAAATAGCCCTCTCTTTGTTTCAATTGGTGGTTGTGGTTAATATTTAACCCCTTAACGACCGACGACGTATGCCATACGTCCTCAAAAAAAAAAAAGCACTTAACGACCGAGGACGTATGGCATACGTCGTCGGTTAAACAGAGCACTGGAAGCGATCGAAATCGCTTCCAGCTGCTCTAACAGTATTGCAGGCTTGCCTTGAGGTCTAGGCATCCTGCAATACTGTTCCCGAGTGCCGAGACCGGATTGATCACTCCCCCACGAGTGATCACTTCCGGTTTCGCTCCACGTGGAGCCCGGCAGTGTTTCAGAGCATCGGAAGCGATCGGACACGCTTCCGATGCTCTGCTTGTGTGCTAAGTGCCTCGGTGGGTCGAGGCACTTAGTTATAAAAAAAAGCCTAAAATAGCCCCCCCCCCCCTCCCCCTTCACTAGGCATCCAAGATGGCGATGCCCAGTGCATCATGGGGCCTCTGGGGGTGTCCCTAGCCTGCCTCATCATAGGGGCAAGCTAGGGTCACCCAATCTGAGCCTCCCACCCAAAAAAAATAATAATAATAAAATACCCCATTTGTCTGATCATGTCAATATTTGTAAATATTGACTATGATCAGTGTGGATCTCCCTCCCTCTCCTCACTTGCCATTTTGTTGCAGAGAGAGAGATTTATTTCTTTTATTTGTTAAAAAATATAGAACCAAAGGCTCTTTTCAGAGCCATTAACCCCTAGCTTGCCAGTGATCACTATATATCACTGGCAGTAGCATAGGTGCACTTTTTTTTTGCTGCATTTTGCTGTCTGTGCATTTTTTTAGGGGTTAATTTTGTTGTTGTAATTTTTTAAAAACCCAAAGGCTCTTTTCAGAAACATTTAGTTAATTTAATTTAATTTTCAGAGCCATTAACCCCTAGCTTGCCAGTGATCACTATATATCACTGGCAGTAGCATAGGTGCACTTTTTTTTTGCTGCATTTTGCTGTCTGTGCATTTTTTTAGGGGTTAATTTTGTTGTAATTTTTTTAAAACCCAAAGGCTCTTTTCAGAAACATTTAGTTAATTTAATTTAATTTTCAGAGCCATTAACCCCTAGCTTGCCAGTGATCGCTATAAATCACTGGCAGTTGCATAGCTGTACTTTTTTGCTGTCTGTGCATTTTTTTTAGGGGTTAATTTTGTTGTTGTAATTTTTTAAAAACCCAAAGGCTCTTTTCAGAAACATTTAGTTAATTTAATTTTCAGAGCCATTAACCCCTAGCTTGCCAGTGATCGCTATAAATCACTGGCAGTTGCATAGCTGTACTTTTTTGCTGTCTGTGCATTTTTTTAGGGGTTAATTTTGTTGTTGTAATTTTTTTAAAACCCAAAGGCTCTTTTCAGAAACATTTAGTTAATTTAATTTAATTTTCAGAGCCATTAACCCCTAGCTTGCCAGTGATCACTATATATCACTGGCAGTAGCATAGGTGCACTTTTTTTTTGCTGCATTTTGCTGTCTGTGCATTTTTTTAGGGGTTAATTTTGTTGTAATTTTTTTAAAACCCAAAGGCTCTTTTCAGAAACATTTAGTTAATTTAATTTAATTTTCAGAGCCATTAACCCCTAGCTTGCCAGTGATCGCTATAAATCACTGGCAGTTGCATAGCTGTACTTTTTTGCTGTCTGTGCATTTTTTTAGGGGTTAATTTTGTTGTTGTAATTTTTTAAAAACCCAAAGGCTCTTTTCAGAAACATTTAGTTAATTTAATTTAATTTTCAGAGCCATTAACCCCTAGCTTGCCAGTGATCGCTATAAATCACTGGCAGTTGCATAGCTGTACTTTTTTGCTGTCTGTGCATTTTTTTAGGGGTTAATTTTGTTGTTGTAATTTTTTTAAAACCCAAAGGCTCTTTTCAGAAACATTTAGTTAATTTAATTTAATTTTCAGAGCCATTAACCCCTAGCTTGCCAGTGATCGCTATAAATCACTGGCAGTAGCATAGCTGTACTTTTTTGCTAGTTAATTTAGTTAATTAATTTAGTTAATTTCATTTTTTTTAGTAATTGTTTTCTGTGACAGATACAAAAATGTCACAGAAAAGATATAGTGCTGAGGAGGCGTATGCCATCCTTGCGTCAGAGTCAGATGCCTCTATTTCTGACTCAGACCCCAATTTTGACCCTGCCATGTGCTCAGATACATCACTAGATGCAGTCTCAACTGATAGTGATGTATCTGTGGCTGCTAGCCCCCCTGCCAGCCCTCCTGCTACCCCCCCTGCTAGCCCCCCTGCCAGAAGGAGGCGTGTTGCTGCCATTGCTGCTGAAGAGTGGGTAACGTCTCATCTCCAGAGGCCAGATATCACACCCTTCACAGCAAATACTGGCATAAATATAGATGTGGAAGGTTTTAGCCCCCAGCAGTTTCTGGAAATGTTTCTGGGCGATGATATATTGGGGAACATTGTCGCCCAAACTAATTTATATGCCCATCAGTTCCGTGCTGCAAAGCCTGGAACATATTTGGCAAAGCAGCAATGGGCCCCCATCAATGTGCCAGAATTCAAAAAATTCTGGGCATTGACTATGCTGATGGGCATCATAAAGAAACCCTCCATTCGCTCCTACTGGAGTAGTAGCCCCATGTCGAGGAAGAGGTATGAAATGATTCTGCATTTCATGCACTTCAGCGACAACAGCCTGTGCCCCCCTAGGGAGCATCCCCAATTTGACAGGCTGTATAAAATCCGCCCCCTGATAACCCACTTTTCTGCCAGGTTTGCAGAGGCTTATACACCTGGAAGGAATATATGCGTTGATGAATCCCTAATGAAGTATAAGGGAAGGCTGGGATTCAAGCAGTATATTCCTTCCAAACGCTCCAGATATGGGGTAATGGTGTATAAGCTCTGTGACAGCGATACTGGGTATACTCAGGCCTTCCGGGTGTATGAGGGAAAGGATAGCCACCTTGACCCTCCAGGTTGCCCAGAACATATGGGAACCACTGGCAAGATTGTCTGGGACCTGATATTACCCCTAATGAACAAAGGGTATCACTTGTACTTAGACAATTTTTATACAAGTGTCCTTTTGTTCAAGCTACTGTATTGCTTTTATACAGTAGCTTGCGGTACAATTAAAAAGAACCGCGCAGGTTTCCCAGGACAACTTGTACGCACCCGGCTACGAAGGGGGGAGACCTCAGCTCTGCGCCAAGAGGAGCTGTTGGCACTTAAGTACAGAGACAAGAAGGATGTATACCTTCTTACCACCATCCACACAGAGAGGACGGTGGCGGTTTCTGTACGTGGCAGAGCTGAGATCATAAGGAAGCCAGTGTGCATCAAGTCTTATAACCGGCATATGGGTGGGGTTGATCTGGCTGATCAGCTGCTGCAGCCCTACCTAATTATGCGGAAGACAAGGGCCTGGTACAAAAAGGTTGCAATTTACCTAATGCAGATTGCAACCCACAACGCTTTTTTGTTGTTCAAAAAAGCAAACCCCAGAGTTAAAAAAAACTTTTTTACAGTTTCAGCTCCAGATTATTACTGGGATTTTGTACCATGATGCGCCTGCTCCCCGGGCGGTGATGGGAGAGAGAGCAGAGTTGGGGCTACTCATTTTATTTTTAAAATCCCCCCTACTGCCGCAAAGCAGAAACCACAAAAAAAATGCAGAGTCTGTACCAAGAGGGGGAAGAGAAGGGACACCATATATCACTGTCCTGATTGCCCTGGACAGCCTGCACTCTGCATTGGGGACTGCTTCAAGCGGTACCATACAATGGTCAATTTTTAAAAAAATAAATACATTTGGTGTTATATATATAAATATATTTTTTTGGTTATGTTTACTGTTAGATGTTTTTTTGTTTTTTTTACTTTTACTGTGCCAGATTTTTACATTTCACTACTCTATTTTTTTCTAAAATTGGGCCTGTTATTTTTTTTTAACCAAAACCCCTGTCAAACCTATGCATGGGGGACATAGGTGTTCTTAGGGTGCCTTGCAAAAAACAACCTGAAGTATGTTTTTGTAATAACTTACAACAGTCTCTCCTAAATCATAGTCAAAAAGCAATGTGTCTGTAAAAATGAAAATTGAAAAATAACCACCATACACTTTCTCCAATTTTTTGGGCTAAAATTGTTGCTTCAAAGGCATCAAAGCACACCATATACAATACCTTGGGGTGTCAACATTTAAAAAATATACACTTTCATGGCAATAAATAAAAGTGGGGTATGCAATAGGCCACAAACTAAAGATAGGCCTATCAGAAGAAATACTCTCATTGTTAATAACTAAAATCACAAGTCATAAAATTGTAACATAACCTTCCCAAAATCCTGGCAAACCTATGCATGGGGGGCATAGGTGTACTCAGGGTGCCTTGCAGAAAACAACCTGAAGTATTCTTTTGCAATAACTTACAAAAGTCTCTCCTAAATCATAGTAAAAAAGCAATGTGTCTGTAAAAATGAAAATTGAAAAATAACCACCATACACTTTCTCCAATTTTTTTGGGCTAAAACGGTTGCTTCAAAGGCATCAAAGCACACCATATACAATACCTTGGGGTGTCAACATTTAAAAAATATACACTTTCATGGCAATAAATAAAAGTGGGGTATGCAATAGGCCACAAACTAAAGATAGGCCTATCAGAATGCACATTCATGGAAAACAAATAAATTGGGGTATGTTAAAAGACCCCCCAAAAAGACGATAGGCAAAGAAAATATGTTAAATGTGAAAAAAAAATCACAAACGCATGTCAGACATTTGGCATTGCACCCCCCAAACAAGCCACCAAACCTATGCATAGGTGGTATCACTGAACTCAGGAGATGTTGGTGACCACATATTGTTGTCTTCTTTGGTAGTAACACATAACAGGAGCTGTGAATCCATGTCTAAAGTACAATGTATGTGAACAATAACACAAGAATATGAATGCCCAATAGTTTGACAAAGACTAGTGGTTAAATTAGTGCATGGAAAGTGTTAAAATACCTGCATTTGAAATACCCATGGAAGTCTACTTTTCAAAAATATATGGTTTGATTGAGGTAAATTACATTGGCCGGCTTCAGAAATGTCTTAAATAGGACATGGGTGCATGGGATGTGAAAATTCAAAGTGGAAAAAATGGAATGGGCTTCCTAAAAATAAGGCCTTTTAGCCCCCAGAGAACCCAACACACCTATACATGGGTGGTATCACTGTACTCAGGAGAGGTTGTTGAACACATATTGAGGTGTTTTTTGGCAGTAACACATAACAGGAACTGAAAATCCATGCCTAAAGTACAATGTGTGTGAAAAATAACACAAAAAAATGACTACCCAAAAGTTTGACAAAGACTGGTGGTTGAATTAGTGCATGGAAAGTGTTAAAATATCAGCATTTGAAAAACCCTAGGGTGTCTACTTTTCAAAAATATATGGTTTGATGGTGGTAAATTCCATTGGCCAGCTTCAGAAATGTCCCAAATAGGACATGGGTGCATGATGACCGATGTGAAAATTCCAAGTTGAAAAACTGGAATGCGCTACCTAAAAATAAGGCCATTTAGCCCCCAGAGAACCCGACACACCTATACATAGGTGGTATCACTGTACTCAGGAGATGTTGTTGAACACATATTGAGGTGGTTTTTGGCAGTAACACATAACAGGAACTGAAAATCCATGCCTAAAATACAATGTGTGTGAAAAATAACACAAAAAAATGACTACCCAAAAGTTTGACAAAGACTGGTGGTTGAATTAGTGCATGGAAAGTGTTAAAATATCAGCATTTGAAAAACCCTAGGGTGTCTACTTTTCAAAAATATATGGTTTAATGGGGGTAAATTCCATTGGCCAGCTTCAGAAATGTCCCAAATAGGACATGAGTGCATGATGACCGATGTGAAAATTCCAAGTTGAAAAACTGGAATGCGCTACCTAAAAATAAGGCCATTTAGCCCCCAGAGAACCCGACACACCTATACATAGGTGGTATCACTGTACTCAGGAGATGTTGTTGAACACATATTGAGGTGGTTTTTGGCAGTAACACATAACAGGGACTGAAAATACATGCCTAAAGTACAATGTGTGTGAAAAATAACACAAAAAAATGACTACCCAAAGGTTTGACAAAGACTAGTGGTTGAATTAGTGCATGGAAAGTGTTAAAATACCAGCATTTGAAATACCCTAGGGTGTCTACTTTTCAAAAATATATGGTTTGATGGGGGTAAATTCCATTGGCCAGCTTCAGAAATGTCCCAAATAGGACATGGGTGCATGATGACCGATGTGAAAATTCCAAGTTGAAAAACTGGAATGCGCTCTCTAAAAATAAGGGCTTTTAGCCCACAGAGAACCCGACACACCTATACATGGGTGGTATCACTGTACCCAGGAGATGCTACTGAAGACATATTAGGGTGTTATTTGGCAGTAACCCTTACCATTTTATCAGTAAATGTATTCTTAAATTGCTATTTGTCAAAAAATCAAATTATTCCCCCCCCCCCCAAACTTTGGCATAGATTGGTGGTAAAATGGTTGCATGAAAAAAGTCAAAATACCCCAAGTTTAATACCTTAGGTTGTCTTCTTTTAAAAAATATATACATTTGAAGGGTTATTCAGGGATTCCTGACAGATATTGGTGTTACAATGTAACTATCGCCAATTTTGAAAAAACATGGTTTTGAAATAGCAAAGTGCTACTTGTACTTATTGCCCTATAACTTGCAAAAAAAGCAAAGAACATGTAAACATTGGGTATTTCTAAACTCAAGACAAAATTTAGAAACTGTTTAGCATTGGTATTTTATGGTGGTTGTAGATGTGTTAGAAATTTTGGGGCTCAAAGTTAGAAAAAGTGTGTTTTTTTTTTCATTTTTTCCTAATATTTTATAATTTTTTTATAGTAAATTATAAGATATGATGAAAATAATGTTATCTTTAGAAAGTCCATTTAATGGCGAGAAAAACGGTATATAATATGTGTGGGTACAGTAAATGAGTAAGAGGAAAATAACAGTTAAACACAAACATCGCAGAAATGCAAAAATAGCCTTGGTCCCAGATGGTCAACAAATTGAAAAGTGGCCTGGTCACTAAGGGGTTAAGATGGAATTTTTGGATGGTTTTCTAAAGGTGGTATTGCCTCATTGCCCTTCAATACAGTATTATATACAAAGCTCTCAAATTGTCATATTTCACAGTATGGTCAATATAATTTGATGATATTCATAAATGCAGTGAACATATGATATATCAATAAAAATAATAATAAAACTCAATATTAAATTATAGAATCTATACGATATATATCTACAGCAATATTTTAAAACATTTAATAAACCTTTTACTAACATCAATATATTTTATGAAATATAGTAATACATTTCTATATATTATCCATTAATTTATTCCTATGATTTCTATTACTATTCAGAGAAGGTCTATATATTTTGGTAGGGAAATTTCAGAAGAATACAAATATCTTATATATTACAACCTATTGAGGCATTGACAATAATCTTGGTCTAGAATTTAGGTCTATTCAAAATGTATCATCTACCATAATATATTTTTTTGGATATTGTCTTCCGAAAAAAATAGTTATATCTATAGAATTGGTGAAATATCCAATTTTGTTCCTTATCCCCTCCTCTCCAATTAGGTATTGGTTCTATCACTCCCCAGAATTTCAAATCTTTTACATTATTGGCATGGGTTTTCCTAAAATGATACAAGAAATATGTTCTCTGATCCTCTCTCTGAGAGTTCTGGTAGTTTCTCCTATATAGAATTTTTTACACAAACATTCTATAATGTATATTACATATTTATCTTGACATCTAATTGTTTCCTTGATGTTTAATTTGAATTTATTCATGGGGTATTCAATACTTTTTATTTTATGGCTACTGTATGTTTGCAGGACCTGCATCCAAAACAAGGAAAAAAGCCTTTTAATGGGTTTCCTTGTATACTTCTTTCTATACTTTGTGTGGGTTTTTGTTGTAATTCACTTAGCACTAGGGCACTTTTTGTGTTTCTAGCTTTCTTGTATATAATATTATGTTGCTCTATTATTTTATCTCCAATTATTGGGTCTGTTAGAATGAGATTCCACTGTTTTTTGATAATTTTTTTCAAAATTGCATTATCTGCATTATAGTTTGTATTAAAATGGACATTTAATTTGAGATTATTTTCAAATTTATTAACATTTTTATTCTTATAAGTTAAAAGTGTGGTTCTATCTATTTTATTTACTTCGGATTTAGCTTGTAGCATGGTGTCTGTATGGTATCCTTTCTCACTGAATCTCTCTTCCAACACTTTTATTTGTTTATCATAGTCTGAAGTCTTTGAACAATTTATTTTTATACGTATATACTGACCCTTTGGTATGTTGTCTTTCCAGCGTTTCAGATGGCAACTATTATATCTAATGAAATTATTGGCATCAATTTCTTTAAAGTGGGTGGATGTAACTATTTGTTCTTCAATGATGTCTATTTCTAGATCTAAAAACGTAATATGATTTGAACTATACTGATGTGTAAAACTTAAACCTATACTATTATTATTCATATCCAACAATAGTCTTTCTAATTCTTCAGTGTTGCCTTTCCAGACAAATATAATATCGTCAATATATCTCTTATAAAGCATGAGACTCGCACCCAGCTCATGCTCGGGAAAGAAAGACTCCTCCCATAACCCCATGAAGAGGTTAGCATAACTGGGTGCGAATCTCTTGCCCATTGCTGTTCCTCTTGTCTGTAAAAAAAAAAAAAAAAAAAAAAAAGGTTCCATTGTAAGAAAAATAGTTTTGATGAATAATAAATTTTATACCTTCAAGAATGAAATCTTTTTGTATATCTCTAAGTGTGGAGTCTCTTTGTAAATATGCCAATACCGCCTGTATACATAGTTCATGATCAATACTTGTATAGAGCGAAGAAACGTCACAAGTAACTAGTACATAGTTACTTTTCCATTCTAATAATTCCAAATTTCTAAAATATATGTGGTATCTTTTAAATGAAATGGAAGTTGTCTAACATATCCCTGAAGAAAGCCGTGAAAAAAGATTTTGTAAGGGCGCTAATAGCTGAAGATACTTGTGTGAAAATATTTACAATTTGTGATAAATATCCGTGATAAATGTCTAGTAGTTAGGTGTTAAAAATAAATCAAGAAAGCTTCTAACAAGGTAGGGTAATTTATTTTATAACAATAGTTTTTAAAATTTAAAAATTTAGAGACGTCTCTAGCACAATTTGGTTAAACATAAAAGTAGTATTCATTAGTACTTCATGAGAAATATTAGTTGCTGCTTATTAGTATTTCTTTCATGTAATTAGCAAGAGTCCATGAGCTAGTGACGTATGGGATATACATTCCTACCAGGAGGGGCAAAGTTTCCCAAACCTCAAAATGCCTACAAATACACCCCTCACCACACCCACAAATCAGTTTTTACAAACTTTGCCTTCTATGGAGGTGGTGAAGTAAGTTTGTGCTAGATTCTACTTTGATATGCGCTCCGCAGCAGGTTGGAGCCCGGTTTTCCTCTCAGCGTGCAGTGAATGTCAGAGGGATGTGAGGAGAGTATTGCCTATTTTGAATGCAGTGATCTCCTTCTACGGGGTCTATTTCATAGGTTCTCTGTTATCGGTCGTAGAGATTCATCTCTTACCTCCCTTTTCAGATCGACGATATACTCTTATATATATATATACCATTACCTCTGCTGATTTTCGTTTCAGTACTGGTTTGGCTTTCTACAAACATGTAGATGAGTGTCCTGGGGTAAGTAAGTCTTATTTTCTGTGACACTCTAAGCTATGGTTGGGCACTTTTTTAATAAAGTTCTAAATATATGTATTCAAACATTTATTTGCCTTGACTCAGGATGTTCAACATTCCTTATTTTCAGACAGTCAGTTTCATATTTGGGATAATGCACTTGAATCAATTATTTTTCTTACCTTAAAATTTGACTTTTTTCCCTGTGGGCTGTTAGGCTCGCGGGGGCTGAAAATGCTTCATTTTATTGCGTCATTCTTGGCGCTGACTTTTTTGGCGCAAAAAATCTTTTCTGTTTCCGGCGTCATACGTGTCGCCGGAAGTTGCGTCATCTTTGACGTTCTTTTGCGCCAAAAATGTCGGCGTTCCGGACGTGGCGTCATTTTTGGCGCCAAAAGCATTTAGGTGCCAAATAATGTGGGCGTCTTATTTGGCGCTAAAAAAATATGGGCGTCGCTTTTGTCTCCACATTATTTAAGTCTCATTTTTCTTTGCTTCTGGTTGCTAGAAGCTTGTTCCTTGGCATTTTTTCCCATTCCTGAAACTGTCATTTAAGGAATTTGATCAATTTTGCTTTATATGTTGTTTTTTCTCTTACATATTGCAAGATGTCTCACGTTGCATCTGAGTCAGAAGATACTTCAGGAAAATCGCTGTCTGGTGCTGGAACTACCAAAGCTAAGTGTATCTGCTGTAAATTTTTGGTAGCTGTTCCTCCAGCTGTTGTTTGTATTAATTGCCATGACAAACTTGTTAATGCAGATATTTCCTTTAGTAATGTACCATTACCTGTTGCAGTTCCATCAACATCTAATGTTCAGAATGTTCCTGATAACATAAGAGATTTTGTTTCTGAATCCATCAAGAAGGCTATGTCTGTTATTCCTCCTTCTAGTAAACATAAAAAATCTTTTAAAACTTCTCTTTATACAGATGAATTTTTAAATGAACATCATCATTCTGATTCTAATGACTCTTCTGGTTCAGAGGATTCTATCTCAGAGGTTGATGCTGATAAATCTTCATATTTATTTAAAATGGAATTTATTCGTTCTTTACTTAAAGAAGTACTAATTGCTTTAGAAATTGAGGATTCTGGTCCTCTTGATACTATATCTAAACGTTTAGATAAGGTCTTTAAATCTCCTGTGGTTATTCCAGAAGTTTTTCCTGTTCCTGGTGCTATTTCTGAAGTAATTTCCAGAGAATGGAATAATTTGGGTAATTCATTTACTCCTTCTAAACGTTTTAAGCAATTATATCCTGTGCCGTCTGACAGATTAGAATTTTGGGACAAAATCCCTAAAGTTGATGGGGCTATTTCTACCCTTGCTAAACGTACTACTATTCCTACGTCAATGGTACTTCCTTTAAGGATCTTTTAGATAGGAAAATTGAATCCTTTCTAAGAAAAGCTTTTCTGTGTTCAGGTAATCTTCTTAGACCTGCTATATCATTGGCTGATGTTGCTGCAGCTTCAACTTTTTGGTTGGAATCTTTAGCGCAACAAGTAACAGATCATGATTCTCATAATATTATTATTCTTCTTCAACATGCTGATAATTTTATCTGTGATGCCATTTTTGATATTATCAGAGTTGATGTCAGGTTTATGTCTAGCTATTTTAGCTAGAAGAGCTTTATGGCTTAAAACTTGGAATGCTGATATGTCTTCTAAATCGACTATACTTTCCATTTCTTTCCAGGGTAACAAATTATTTGGTTCTCAGTTGGATTCTATTATCTCAACTGTTACTGGTGGGAAAGGAACTTTTTTACCACAGGATAAAAAATCTAAGGGTAAAAACAGGGCTAATAATCGTTTTCATTCCTTTCGTTTCAACAAAGAACAAAAGCCTGATCCTTCATCCTCAGGAGCAGTTTCAGTTTGGAAACCATCTCCAGTCTGGAATAAATCCAAGCCTTCTAGAAAAGCAAAGCCAGCTTCTAAGTCCACATGAAGGTGCGGCCCTCATTCCAGCTCAGCTGGTAGGGGGCAGGTTACGTTTTTTCAAAGAAATTTGGATCAATTCTGTTCACAATCTTTGGATTCAGAACATTGTTTCAGAAGGGTACAGAATTGGTTTCAAGATAAGACCTCCTGCAAAGAGATTTTTTCTTTCCCGTGTCCCAGTAAATCCAGTGAAAGCTCAAGCATTTCTGAAATGTGTTTCAGATCTAGAGTTGGCTGGAGTAATTATGCCAGTTCCAGTTCTGGAACAGGGGCTGGGGTTTTATTTGAATCTCTTCATTGTACCAAAGAAGGAAAATTCCTTCAGACCAGTTCTGGATCTAAAAATATTGAATCGTTATGTAAGGATACCAACGTTCAAAATGGTAACTGTAAGGACTATCTTGCCTTTTGTTCAACAAGGGCATTATATGTCCACAATAGATTTACAGGATGCATATCTGCATATTCCGATTCATCCAGATCATTATCAGTTCCTGAGATTCTCTTTTCTGGACAAGCATTACCAGTTTGTGGCTCTGCCGTTTGGCCTAGCTACAGCTCCAAGAATTTTTACAAAGGTTCTCGGTGCCCTTCTGTCTGTAATCAGAGAACAGGGTATTGTGGTATTTCCTTATTTGGACGATATCTTGGTACTTGCTCAGTCTTTACATTTAGCAGAATCTCATACGAATCGACTTGTGTTGTTTCTTCAAGATCATGGTTGGAGGATCAATTCACTAAAAAGTTCATTGATTCCTCAGACAAGGGTAACCTTTCTGGGTTTCCAGATAGATTCAGTGTCCATGACTCTGTCTTTGACAGACAAGAGACGTCTAAAATTGATTTCAGCTTGTCGAAACCTTCAGTCACAATCATTCCCTTCGGTAGCCTTATGCATGGAAATTCTAGGTCTTATGACTGCTGCATCGGACGCGATCCCCTTTGCTCGTTTTCACATGCGACCTCTTCAGCTCTGTATGCTGAATCAATGGTGCAGGGATTACACAAAGATATCTCAATTAATATCTTTAAAACCGATTGTACGACACTCTCTAACGTGGTGGACAGATCACCATCGTTTAATTCAGGGGGCTTCTTTTGTTCTTCCGACCTGGACTGTAATTTCAACAGATGCAAGTCTTACAGGTTGGGGAGCTGTGTGGGGATCTCTGACGGCACAAGGAGTTTGGGAATCTCAGGAGGTGAGATTACCGATCAATATTTTGGAACTCCGTGCAATTTTCAGAGCTCTTCAGTCTTGGCCTCTTCTGAAGAGAGAATCGTTCATTTGTTTTCAGACAGACAATGTCACAACTGTGGCATACATTAATCATCAAGGAGGGACTCACAGTCCTCTGGCTATGAAAGAAGTATCTCGAATTCTGGTTTGGGCGGAATCCAGCTCCTGTCTAATCTCTGCGGTTCATATCCCAGGTATAGACAATTGGGAAGCGGATTATCTCAGTCGCCAAACGTTGCATCCGGGCGAATGGTCTCTTCACCCAGAGGTATTTCTTCAGATTGTTCAAATGTGGGAGCTTCCAGAAATAGATCTGATGGCATCTCATCTAAACAAGAAACTTCCCAGGTATCTGTCCAGATCCCGGGATCCTCAGGCGGAAGCAGTGGATGCATTATCACTTCCTTGGAAGTATCATCCTGCCTATATCTTTCCGCCTCTAGTTCTTCTTCCAAGAGTAATCTCCAAGATTCTGAAGGAATGCTCGTTCTGCTGGTAGCTCCGGCATGGCCTCACAGGTTTTGGTATGCGGATCTTGTCCGGATGGCCTCTTGCCATCCGTGGACTCTTACGCTAAGACCAGACCTTCTGTCGCAAGGTCCTTTTTTCCATCAGGATCTCAAATCCTTAAATTTAAAGGTATGGAGATTGAACGCTTGATTCTTGGTCAAAGAGGTTTCTCTGACTCTGTGATTAATACTATGTTACAGGCTCGTAAATCTGTATCCAGAGAGATATATTATAGAGTCTGGAAGACTTATATTTCTTGGTGTCTTTCTCATCATTTTTCTTGGCATTCTTTTAGAATTCCGAGAATTTTACAGTTTCTTCAGGATGGTTTAGATAAAGGTTTATCCGCAAGTTCTTTGAAAGGACAAATCTCTGCTCTTTCTGTTCTTTTTCACAGAAAGATTGCTAATCTTCCTGATATTCATTGTTTTGTACAAGCTTTGGTTCGTATAAAACCTGTCATTAAGTCAATTTCTCCTCCTTGGAGTTTGAATTTGGTTCTGGGGGCTCTTCAAGCTCCTCCTTTTGAACCCATGCATTCATTGGACATTAAATTACTTTCTTGGAAAGTTTTGTTCCTTTTGGCGATTTCTTCTGCCAGAAGAGTCTCTGAATTATCTGCTCTTTCTTGTGAGTCTCCTTTTCTGATTTTTCATCAGGATAAGGCGGTGTTGCTAACTTCTTTTGAATTTTTACCTAAGGTTGTGAATTCCAACAACATTAGTAGAGAAATTGTGGTTCCCTCATTATGTCCTAATCCTAAGAATTCTAAGGAGAAATCGTTGCATTCTTTGGATGTTGTTAGAGCTTTGAAATATTATGTTGAAGCTACTAAGTCTTTCCGAAAGACTTCTAGTCTATTTGTCATCTTTTCCGGTTCTAGAAAAGGCCAGAAAGCTTCTGCCATTTCTTTGGCATCTTGGTTGAAATCTTTAATTCATCATGCCTATGTCGAGTCGGGTAAAACTCCGCCTCAAAGGATTACAGCTCATTCTACTAGGTCAGTTTCTACTTCCTGGGCGTTTAGGAATGAAGCTTCGGTTGATCAGATTTGCAAAGCAGCAACTTGGTCCTCTTTGCATACTTTTACTAAATTCTACCATTTTGATGTATTTTCTTCTTCTGAAGCAGTTTTTGGTAGAAAAGTACTTCAGGCAGCGGTTTCAGTTTATGTTTTTCATTAAACTTTATTTTGGGTGTGGATTATTTTCAGCAGGAATTGGCTGTCTTTATTTTATCCCTCCCTCTCTAGTGACTCTTGCGTGGAAAGATCCACATCTTGGGTAGTCATTATCCCATACGTCACTAGCTCATGGACTCTTGCTAATTACATGAAAGAAAACATAATTTATGTAAGAACTTACCTGATAAATTCATTTCTTTCATATTAGCAAGAGTCCATGAGGCCCGCCCTTTTTTGTGGTGGTTATGATTTTTTTGTATAAAGCACAATTATTCCAATTCCTTATTTTATATGCTTTCGCACTTTTTTCTTATCACCCCACTTCTTGGCTATTCGTTAAACTGATTTGTGGGTGTGGTGAGGGGTGTATTTGTAGGCATTTTGAGGTTTGGGAAACTTTGCCCCTCCTGGTAGGAATGTATATCCCATACGTCACTAGCTCATGGACTCTTGCTAATATGAAATAAATGAATTTATCAGGTAAGTTCTTACATAAATTATGTTTTTTTATCGGTCAAAAGAGTTCATAAAATTGACATCTATTTAAAACAACATCTGTTTAAAACAACAATTTGAAATAACACATAACAGCTTGATAAACTTTTAGTGTGTAAGGTGGAGCTTGAAATAGGGCTGTGCATAAAAGGAGAATTTTATAAAGTTATGTCTCTATACCGGATTAAGTCAATCCTTTGGCTGTATTTTTTTCACAGCGTACTTTCAGAGATAATTTTCATGTCCATATGTATGAACCAAAAGAATGTCCAGTAATCGTATACTGATGTTAGCCTTAAAATTACAGTTTGTAACTCCCAAACAAATTTGTACCTTTCGTGTGCGTGAGCAACAACAGGGTGTCCTGTGCGTCCTGTGGCTCAGTTCTTCTGGCAGTATCCTCGTGTTGTTGGCATCTGACGTCACACCCGATGTATGGGGGCTCGACTTGTGCCTGCCAATCACTGCTTAGCTGATCGTTTGTGTACAATGTTTCTTCTTGTATCCAATACTTTGTACTTCTTAAGTACCGGTCAATGGAGATGTATATAGTGGAGATGAATTCACCTGCCCTTAGTGCTATTTGCACGCAGGTTCCGATAACACTTGTCGTTGGTATCCTACAGTAAAGATCAACCCGGGTTGGTTCAATCGGCTCAAAGAATAGTGGAGTCAGGTATACAGTCTTTTGCTTCTACGCGTTTCACTCCCTCCAGGAGCTTTATTCTTGATCTTTATTCTTTCTTTCCCGAGCATGTGTGCGAGTCTCGTGCTTTATAAAGATATATTGACAATATTATAATTGTCTGGAAAGGCAACACTTAAGAATTAGAAAGACTATTGTTGGATATGAATAATAATAGTATAGGTTTAAGTTTCTCCCATCAGTATAGTATTACGATTTTAGATCTAGAAATAGACATCATTGAAGAACAAATAGTTACATCCACCCACTTTAAAGAAATTGATGCCAATAATTTCATTTATTATAATAGTTGCCATTTGAAACGCTGGAAAGACAACATACTAAAGGGTCAGTATTTAGGTATAAAAAGAAATTGTTCAAAGACTTCAGACTATGATGAACAAATAAAAGTGTTGGAAGAGAGATTCAGTGAGAAAGGATGTCATACAAACACCATGCTACAAGCTAAATCTGAAGTAGATAAAATAGAACCTTTTAACTTATAAGAATAAAAATGTTAATAAATTTGAAAATAATCTCAAATTAAATGTCCCTTTTAATACAAACTATAATGCAGATAATGCAATTTTGAAAAAAATTCTCAAAAAACATTGGCATTTCGTTTTAACAGACCCACTAATTGGAGATAAAATAATAGAGCAACCTAATATTATATACAAGAAAGCTAGAAACTGTGACAAAGCCCTTGCAGGAATAATCACTTCAGCACAAAATATAGTGGTTTAGGCTGTTTTATTTTTATAAGCAGTTTTAAACATGGGGTGTACTTCCCCTTTACAACAAACATAAAACAAACAAAAGCCTACTCCTTTTTAGGAGACTAACTATACATGCAATATTTCCTTACTAGCCAGTACTGGGCAGCTAAACTGATCCCAGTTAACAAAACAAATCAAAATAAGCAGAATAGAACAAAGTTTGCTCACCAGTCTCTTGTTTCTACCAGCTATACACATCACTAAGTTTTTATTAATCACAGTGGTATGTTAAACAGTTCACGGATATTCACGAGCACATCACCTTTAATGCTATTAGATATCATTCACTTTTTTATTAGATTTCACTACAATCATCCAAACACCTTAAGATCATGAGGGGGGAATGAATAACTGAGAAATTCAGTTGATGCTCTCCAGTCATGAACTGAGACATTCATATCAAGTCTAAACAACAGGCACAATATATGATAATACATGGAAGTAGAGAAAAAAAACAATGAGAAAAAAACAAATATCAACAAACAAATTGAAAAGCATAAATAATACCCTTAACAAAGAATTAAGAATTAGGGACAATACAAAGGGTTACATTAATGGACTCTATGAATATGAAATAGCATCAACTACTAACTTATATAACATAGAACAAGAGAATATACAAAGGTTCATATTAATGAACTACTAACCTATATATGTAAACACCTAATGGACTGAGAGACAATCTTAGATCTAAATAACATCTATAAGACACAGAGATAATTTATGAGACCATATTATTCATACACTATATATTATTCAAAACTGCTAATTACATCTCTGACTAGGGAATCACGTCATGTATCTAAGAAAATGAGGACTAGAAAATGTTGATTACAAATAATAATTAGGTAGAATACAGGCAACAATAAGGCTATTTTAAATAGACCTGTAAAGATAAAAATTATTCTAATAATTCAACAAAAAATAGAATTCATAGCGCAGATATAAGTCACTCGATCAACCTGATATTAGATGATAACCGTGATAAATCCCAACTTTAAGATGTATTCAAAATTATATAATAAATATAAGTACAACCGTTGATCTATTGATAAATAAAAGCAATAGGAGAAATGTATTCAACTAATATAACTGTACGATTATACCAGTAACGGGTATACACCACCTTAAAAGAAACGTCACTGTGAGTGACATCTCTGATTCCAATGAAGCAAAAGAAAAGGCGGGATATCCGGTAAACTGAGCCTTAAATATAATGAATTCCGGTGGCTCGCTGCCTTTGAAAAAGCCCTTACGGGCGAAACGCGTCAGCAGCACGGATGCTGTTTTAGCATAAATCTATGTGGTCTAAATAGAAGCTGTAGAAAGTACTCAATAATATTGTCATTTACTAAATAAGATATTCACGATACTGATAATGGGATTAACAGGGGGCTAGTAACGCTGAGCTCAAACAACCATTAACTGTGGTTACAGACAGCATGTCAGAAGAGCTCCGTATTAATAAGAGCTACAATATAATTTAAGGTGACACATATTAGCGCAACGAGAGAGCCTTGTAGAAACAGAATTAATGCTATGACTCTTATATTGCTGTCTATTTAATCTAGTGTATTGTGTGAATGAGAATGTGGAATCACAAACTGATAATTTTACCGCGTTGGCCGATTCTAAACTAGAAATACCAGAAGGCATGCTATAACAAACAACCCCTATCTAAGTGCTAAACTTTCGGACAAACACCATTAGTAAATATTACATTGAAACTAAGTACTATAAATTAACACTAATGTGTGTTTGAGTCTGAATAAAACAAGGGTTAAATTGTGTTGATTGTGCCGATTTAGCTAAATACGATAACTGTCACTGTCTCTAGATATTTAATCAGACAGACAGGAGACGGACTGGGATATTTACTACTTTAGGCAATTATGTATCCAAATGTTACATTACTTAGAACACTACTCTGAAATAAGTTGCAACGGCTGTCAGATTGCAACCGCATTATATTCACTAGAGTATAATTGGAACATAATTAAGTGAGCATCCACTGCCGCACTGGTATTATTTCAATTGATATATACCATAAAGGATATATGGGACAGCATTAAAACTACGCTCTTTCTGAGACATAGGGAAAGCCATAGTGAATATATAAGTAGTAAACTATATCGTTGGCGCAACCCCGGACATGATTATCACCATAAATAGTCATTTAACTCGGCCCATAGATCGCTAATATATAACATCTAATCAGTGACATGCTGGATAGCGAGAATGTAGGATTAAAAAACAATCCAATATTTAAGTAAACGGACATTACATTTGCTCAATGCAATGCTTATGCACATAATAGTGGATTGTATCACATGTTCAAGCACAACATAACAACTACACAGTCAATAAAAGCTATTTATTAAGCTCTCACCCCTTTTTCTTCTAATTTTCCACACTTAAGATATAATTTGACCACTAGGAATGTTATTTTTCTTGAGACCTGGGATTTGAGATTCTATATACATACTAATAATCCCCAATAACAGTGGTATGGAAACAAACACTAACGTTCAAATAAAGTGATTTATCTTGAAACTTGGGACTTGAGATTTTATACACACAATTAATAATTCCCAACAACAGTGGTGTGGAATAAAACACTATCATTTGTATAATAATCAAACGTTTATTTAAGTGTACTCTCTACAAGCCTATTATAATAGTGTATTATCACACACAGTAATTACAGAAGGTGGTACTAACAGTCTATGAGGCCAAGTATTGAGTATTGATTTCACCTTCTCTTACCAAGGTATTTTGACCACATAGTTTAGATATTTTTAAAATATGAATGTTGTGTTGTAGTGTTTACTATTTTAAGTTGATTCATTAAAAGTTATGTTTTAACCTAGGGACAACGCCATCCTCTGAGTCTGGGCAATAGAGTGCTAATTGCATACTTTCCAGTGGATAACTCATATCCACTAATTCTAGTTTCTATATTACTTATGCAGAGCACCAACCCACATAATAATCAATAGTGGATGATAGCACAGTCATACAGTTTTTGAAATCTAGTGTGACCACATAATCTCTAAATAAGTGGGGACTGCCTTTAATAGTGCCATTGTTACTTTTCCTTCTTGTTGCAATTATAGTGCTCTGGGACCCCAGAGTTTCTTGACAATAGAGCACACAGACACAATTAACAAAATGGAATCCGTTTGGAATAGGGATTGGCAGGCCAGACAACTAAAAAGAACGGCTGACTTAAACAAAATATTTGAGGAAGGGGGTCAACAAGGTAATAGTACAACACCAACAACTCTAGAAGGATTGTTAAGAGATGCCCATAAAGCTATGTTCAAGCAGGACAAGGCCTGGTGGAACCGCCATTTTTTTGAAAAATATCTACAAAAGAAATTAATACTAGATCAACATAATCATGGACAATATACAATTGTCTGAAAAACATAATAATGAAGTATCCAAAAGGATGTTCCATATGCAGAATAAAAGGATAACAAAAGAAAAAGAAAAA
>NC_069504.1:760424544-760432044 GCF_027579735.1 Bombina bombina
TGAAAAAAAGTCTAACACCTGCAAAAAAGCAGCGTTCAGCTCCTAACGCAGCCCCATTGATTCCTATGGGGAAATACATTTCTCCAACATAGGTGTGTCCGGTCCACGGCGTCATCCTTACTTGTGGGATATTCTCCTCCCCAACAGGAAATGGCAAAGAGCCCAGCAAAGCTGGTCACATGATCCCTCCTAGGCTCCGCCTACCCCAGTCATTCTCTTTGCCGTTGTACAGGCAACATCTCCACGGAGATGGCTTAGAGTTTTTTAGTGTTTAACTGTAGTTTTTATTATTCAATCAAGAGTTTGTTATTTTGAAATAGTGCTGGTATGTACTATTTACTCAGAAACAGAAAAGAGATGAAGATTTCTGTTTGTATGAGGAAAATGATTTTAGCAACCGTAACTAAAATCCATGGCTGTTCCATACAGGACTGTTGAGAGCTACTAACTTCAGTTGGGGGAACAGTATGCAGTCTCTTGCTGCTTGAGGTATGACACATTCTAACAAGACGATGTAATGCTGGAAGCTGTCATTTTCCCTATGGGATCCGGTAAGCCATGTTTATTACGATCATAAATAAGGGCTTCACAAGGGCTTATTCAGACTGTAGACTTTTCTGGGCTAAATCGATTCATTATTAACACATATTTAGCCTTGAGGAATCATTTTATCTGGGTATTTTGATATAAGAATATCGGCAGGCACTGTATTAGACACCTTATTACTTAGGGACTTTCCCAAAGCATAAGCAGAGCCTCATTTTCGCGCCGGTGTGGCGCACTTGTTTTTGAGAGGCATGGCATGCAGTCGCATGTGTGAGGAGCTCTGATACTTAGAAAAGACTTTCTGAAGGCATCATTTGGTATCGTATTCCCCTTTGGGCTTGGTTGGGTCTCAGCAAAGCAGATACCAGGGACTGTAAAGGGGTTAAAGTTTAAAACGGCTCCGGTTCCGTTATTTTAAGGGTTAAAGCTTCCAAATTTGGTGTGCAATACTTTTAAGGCTTTAAGACACTGTGGTGAAAATTTGGTGAATTTTGTACAATTCCTTCATGTTTTTTCGCAATTGCAGTAATAAAGTGTGTTCAGTTTAAAATTTAAAGTGACAGTAACGGTTTTATTTTAAAACGTTTTTGTACTTTGTTATCAAGTTTATGCCTGTTTAACATGTCTGAACTACCAGATAGACTGTGTTCTGAATGTGGGGAAGCCAGAATTCCTATTCATTTAAATAAATGTGATTTATGTGATAATGACAATGATGCCCAAGATGATTCCTCAAGTGAGGGGAGTAAGCATGGTACTGCATCATTCCCTCCTTCGTCTACACGAGTCTTGCCCACTCAGGAGGCCCCTAGTACATCTAGCGCGCCAATACTCCTTACTATGCAACAATTAACGGCTGTAATGGATAATTCTGTCAAAAACATTTTAGCCAGAATGAACACTTGTCAGCGTAAGCGCGGCTGCTCTGTTTTAGATACTGAAGAGCATGGCAACGCTGATACTAATATCTCTGAAGGGCCCCTAACCCAGTCTGATGGGGCCAGGGAGGTTTTGTCTGAGGGAGAAATTACTGATTCAGGGAACATTTCTCAACAGGCTGAACTTGATGTAATTGCATTTAAATTTAAGTTGGAACATCTCCGCATTCTGCTCAAGGAGGTATTATCCACTCTGGATGATTGTGACAAGTTGGTCATCCCAGAGAAGCTATGTAAAATGGACAAGTTCCTAGAGGTGCCGGGGCTCCCAGAAGCTTTTCCTATACCCAAGCGGGTGGCGGACATTGTTAATAAAGAATGGGAAAGGCCCGGTATTCCTTTCGTCCCTCCCCCCATATTTAAAAAATTGTTTCCTTTGGTCGACCCCAGAAAGGACTTATGGCAGACAGTCCCCAAGGTCGAGGGAGCGGTTTCCACTTTAAACAAACGCACCACTATACCCATAGAGGATAGCTGTGCTTTCAAAGATCCTATGGATAAAAAATTAGAAGGTTTGCTTAAAAAGATGTTTGTTCAGCAGGGTTACCTTCTACAACCAATTGCATGCATTGTCCCTGTCGCTACAGCCGCATGTTTCTGGTTCGATGAGCTGATAAAGGCGGTCGATAGTGATTCTCCTCCTTATGAGGAGATTATGGACAGAATCAATGCTCTCAAATTGGCTAATTCTTTCACCCTAGACGCCACTTTGCAATTGGCTAGGTTAGCGGCTAAGAATTCTGGGTTTGCTATTGTGGCGCGCAGAGCGCTTTGGTTGAAATCTTGGTCGGCTGATGCGTCTTCCAAGAACAAGCTACTTAACATTCCTTTCAAGGGGAAAACGCTGTTTGGCCCTGACTTGAAAGAGATTATCTCTGATATCACTGGGGGTAAGGGCCACGCCCTTCCTCAGGATCGGCCTTTCAAGGCAAAAAATAAACCTAATTTTCGTCCCTTTCGTAGAAACGGACCAGCCCGAGGTGCTACGTCCTCTAAGCAAGAGGGTAATACTTCTCAAGCCAAGCCAGCTTGGAGACCAATGCAAGGCTGGAACAAGGGAAAGCAGGCCAAGAAACCTGCCACTGCTACCAAGACTGCATGAAATGTTGGCCCCCGATCCGGGACCGGATCTGGTGGGGGGCAGACTCTCTCTCTTCGCTCAGGCTTGGGCAAGAGATGTTCTGGATCCTTGGGCGCTAGAAATAGTCTCCCAAGGTTATCTTCTGGAATTCAAGGGACTTCCCCCAAGGGGGAGGTTCCACAGGTCTCAGTTGTCTTCAGACCACATAAAAAGACAGGCATTCTTACATTGTGTAGAAGACCTGTTAAAAATGGGAGTGATTCATCCTGTTCCATTAAGAGAACAAGGGATGGGGTTCTACTCCAATCTGTTCATAGTTCCCAAAAAAGAGGGAACGTTCAGACCAATCTTAGATCTCAAGATCTTAAACAAGTTTCTCAAGGTTCCATCGTTCAAGATGGAAACCATTCGAACTATTCTTCCTTCCATCCAGGAAGGTCAATTCATGACCACGGTGGATTTAAAGGATGCGTATCTACATATTCCTATCCACAAGGAACATCATCGGTTCCTAAGGTTCGCATTCCTGGACAAGCATTACCAGTTCGTGGCGCTTCCTTTCGGATTAGCCACTGCTCCAAGGATTTTCACAAAGGTACTAGGGTCCCTTCTAGCTGTGCTAAGACCAAGGGGCATTGCTGTAGTACCTTACTTGGACGACATTCTGATTCAAGCGTCGTCCCTTCCTCAAGCAAAGGCTCACACGGACATCGTCCTGGCCTTTCTCAGATCTCACGGATGGAAAGTGAACGTGGAAAAGAGTTCTCTATCTCCGTCAACAAGGGTTCCCTTCTTGGGAACAATAATAGACTCCTTAGAAATGAGGATATTTCTGACAGAGGCCAGAAAAACAAAGCTTCTAGACTCTTGTCGGATACTTCATTCCGTTCCTCTTCCTTCCATAGCTCAGTGCATGGAAGTGATCGGGTTGATGGTAGCGGCTATGGACATAGTTCCTTTTGCGCGCATTCATCTAAGACCATTACAACTGTGCATGCTCAGTCAGTGGAATGGGGATTATACAGACTTGTCTCCGAAGATACAAGTGAATCAGAGGACCAGAGACTCACTCCGTTGGTGGCTGTCCCTGGACAACCTGTCACGAGGGATGACATTCCGCAGACCAGAGTGGGTCATTGTCACGACCGACGCCAGTCTGATGGGCTGGGGCGCGGTCTGGGGATCCCTGAAAGCTCAGGGTCTTTGGTCTCGGGAAGAATCTCTTCTACCGATAAATATTCTGGAACTGAGAGCGATATTCAATGCTCTCAAGGCTTGGCCTCAGCTAGCGAGGGCCAAGTTCATACGGTTTCAATCAGACAACATGACAACTGTTGCGTACATCAACCATCAGGGGGGAACAAGGAGTTCCCTAGCGATGGAAGAAGTGACCAAAATCATTCTATGGGCGGAGTCTCACTCCTGCCACCTGTCCGCTATCCACATCCCAGGAGTGGAAAATTGGGAAGCGGATTTTCTGAGTCGTCAGACATTGCATCCGGGGGAGTGGGAACTCCATCCGGAAATCTTTGCCCAAGTCACTCAGCTGTGGGGCATTCCAGACATGGATCTGATGGCCTCTCGTCAGAACTTCAAAGTTCCTTGCTACGGGTCCAGATCCAGGGATCCCAAGGCGGCTCTAGTGGATGCACTAGTAGCACCATGGACCTTCAAACTAGCTTATGTGTTCCCGCCGTTCCCTCTCATCCCCAGGCTGGTAGCCAGGATCAATCAGGAGAGGGCGTCGGTGATCTTGATAGCTCCTGCGTGGCCACGCAGGACTTGGTATGCAGATCTGGTGAATATGTCATCGGCTCCACCTTGGAAGCTACCTTTGAGACGAGACCTTCTTGTTCAGGGTCCGTTCGAACATCCGAACCTGGTTTCACTCCAGCTGACTGCTTGGAGATTGAACGCTTGATCTTATCGAAGCGAGGGTTCTCAGATTCTGTTATCGATACTCTTGTTCAGGCCAGAAAGCCTGTAACTAGAAAGATTTACCACAAAATTTGGAAAAAATATATCTGTTGGTGTGAATCTAAAGGATTCCCTTGGGACAAGGTTAAGATTCCTAAGATTCTATCCTTCCTTCAAGAAGGATTGGAAAAAGGATTATCTGCAAGTTCCCTGAAGGGACAGATTTCTGCCTTGTCTGTGTTACTTCACAAAAAGCTGGCAGCTGTGCCAGATGTTCAAGCCTTTGTTCAGGCTCTGGTTAGAATTAAGCCTGTTTACAAACCTTTGACTCCTCCTTGGAGTCTCAATTTAGTTCTTTCAGTTCTTCAGGGGGTTCCGTTTGAACCCTTACATTCCGTTGATATTAAGTTATTATCTTGGAAAGTTTTGTTTTTAGTTGCAATCTCTTCTGCTAGAAGAGTTTCAGAATTATCTGCTCTGCAGTGTTCTCCTCCTTATCTGGTGTTCCATGCAGATAAGGTGGTTTTACGTACTAAACCTGGTTTTCTTCCAAAAGTTGTTTCTAACAAAAACATTAACCAGGAGATTATCGTACCTTCTCTGTGTCCGAAACCAGTTTCAAAGAAGGAACGTTTGTTGCACAATTTGGATGTTGTTCGCGCTCTAAAATTCTATTTAGATGCTACAAAGGATTTTAGACAAACATCTTCCTTGTTTGTTGTTTATTCTGGTAAAAGGAGAGGTCAAAAAGCAACTTCTACCTCTCTCTCTTTTTGGATTAAAAGCATCATCAGATTGGCTTACGAGACTGCCGGACGGCAGCCTCCCGAAAGAATCACAGCTCATTCCACTAGGGCTGTGGCTTCCACATGGGCCTTCAAGAACGAGGCTTCTGTTGATCAGATATGTAGGGCAGCGACTTGGTCTTCACTGCACACTTTTACCAAATTTTACAAGTTTGATACTTTTGCTTCTTCTGAGGCTATTTTTGGGAGAAAGGTTTTGCAAGCCGTGGTGCCTTCCATTTAGGTGACCTGATTTGCTCCCTCCCTTCATCCGTGTCCTAAAGCTTTGGTATTGGTTCCCACAAGTAAGGATGACGCCGTGGACCGGACACACCTATGTTGGAGAAAACAGAATTTATGTTTACCTGATAAATTACTTTCTCCAACGGTGTGTCCGGTCCACGGCCCGCCCTGGTTTTTTTAATCAGGTCTGATAATTTATTTTCTTTAACTACAGTCACCACGGTACCATATGGTTTCTCCTATGCAAATATTCCTCCTTAACGTCGGTCGAATGACTGGGGTAGGCGGAGCCTAGGAGGGATCATGTGACCAGCTTTGCTGGGCTCTTTGCCATTTCCTGTTGGGGAGGAGAATATCCCACAAGTAAGGATGACGCCGTGGACCGGACACACCGTTGGAGAAAGTAATTTATCAGGTAAACATAAATTCTGTTTTTATGTCTGCACCTAACACCCTAACATGAACCCCGAGTCTAAATACCTCTAATCTTACACTTATTAACCCCTAATCTGCCGTCCCCGTCATCGCCGACACCTACATTATATTATTAACCCCTAATCTGCCGCTCTGGACACCGCCACCACCTACATTATACTTACAAACCCCTAATCTACTTCCCCCAACATCGCCGAACCCTACATTTTATATATTAACCCCTAATCTGCCACCACAACTATATTAAATGTATTAACTCCTAATCTGCCGCCAACGTCCCCGCCACTATAATAAAGTTATTAACCCCTAAACCTAAGTCTAACCCTAACCCTAACACCCCCTAATTTAAATATAATTTTAAATATTCATAATAAAATTGCTACAATGAAATAAATTATTCCTATTTAAAACTAAATAATTACCTATAAAATAAACCCTAAGATAGCTACAATATAACTAATAGTCACATTGTAGCTAGCTTAGGGTTTATTTTTATTTTACAGCTAAGTTTGTATTTATTTTAAGTAGGTACAATAGTTATTAAATAGTTATTAACTATTGAATAACTTCCTAGTTAAAATAAATACAAATATACCTGTAAAATAAATCCTAATCTAAGTTACAATTACACCTAACACTACACTATCATTAAATTAATTTACTAAACTACCTACAATTAACTACAATTAAATTAAAAAAACTAAAGTACAAAAAAAAATAAACACTAAATTACAGAAAATAAAAAAAGAATTACAAGTTTTTAAAACTAATTACACCTAATCTAATCCCCCTAATAAAATAAAAAGCCCCCCAAAATAATAAAATTCCCTACCCTATACTAAATTACAACTAAAAGGGCCTTTTGCGGGGCATTGCCCCAAAGTAATCAGCTCTTTTACCTGTTAAAAAAATACAATACCCCCACCACCCACACACCCAACCCTACTAATAATTCTCTGGAGAGATCTTTATATTCTTTGGATGTGGTAAGAGCTTTGAAATATTATGTTGAAGCTACTAAAGATTTCAGGAAGACTTCTAGTCTATTTGTTACCTTTTCGTTGGCATCTTGGTTAAAGCTTTTTGATTCATCATGCCTTTTTGGAGTCGGGTAATTCCCCGCCTCAGAGGATTACGGCTCATTCTTCTAGGTCAGTTTCCACTTACTGGGCTTTGAAGAATGAAGCTTCTGTTGAACAGATTTGCAAAGCAGCAACTTGGTCTTCTTTGCATACTTTTACTAAATTCTACCTTTTTGATGTTTTCTCTTCTTCAGAAGCAGTTTTTGGTAGAAAAGTACTTCATGCAGCTGTTTGTTTGATTCTTCTGCTTATAATTTCTTCTTTTTTCATTATAAAGATTAAAACTTTTGATTTGGGTTGTGGATTAATTTTACAGCGGAATTGGCTGTCTTTATTTTTATCCCTCCCTCTCTTGTGACTCTTGCGTGGAGTTCCACATCTTGGGTATTTGCTATCTCATACGTCACTAGCTCATGGACTCTTGCCAATTACATGAAAGAAAACATAATTTATGTAAGAATTTACCTGATAAA
>NC_069504.1:760437044-760444544 GCF_027579735.1 Bombina bombina
TAATTCTTTTTTATTTTCTGTAATTTAGTGTGGGTTTTTTGTACTTTAGTTTATTTTATTTAATTGTAGGTAATTTATTTAATTAATTTAATGATAGTGTAGTGTTAGGTGTAATTGTAATTTAGGTTAGGATTTATTTTACAGGTCAATTTGTTTTCTCTTGTTAAGTGTATCCAGTCCACGGGTCATCCATTACTTGTGGGATATACTCCTTCCCAACAGGAAGTTGCAAGAGGATCACCCACAGCAGAGCTGCTATATAGCTCCTCCCCTCACTGCCATACCCAGTCATTCTCTTGCAACTCTCAACAAAGATGGAGGTATTAAGAGGAGAGTGGTGTATTATAGTTAATTTTTTCTTCAATCAAAAGTTTATTATTTTTAAATTGTACCGGAGTGTACTATTTTATCTCAGGCAGCATTTAGAAGAAGAATCTGCCTGCGTTTTCTATGATCTTAGCAGAAGTAACTAAGATCCACTGCCGTTCTCACATATTCTGAGGAGTGAGGTAACTTCAGAGGGGGAATGGCGTGCAGGTTATCCTGCAATAAGGTATGTGCAGTTAACATTTTTCTAGGGATGGAATTTGCTAGAACATGCTGCTGATACCGGATTAATGTAAGTTAAGCCTAAATACAGTGATTTAATAGCGACTGGTATCAGGCTTATTACCAGAGATACATACTCTTATAAAAGTGCAATCTAAAACGTTTGCTGGCATGTTTAATCGTTTTTATATATGCTTGGTGATAAAACTTATTGGGGCCTAGTTTTTTTTCCACATGGCTGGCTTGATTTTTGCCTAGAAACAGTTTCCTGAGGCTTTCCACTGTTGTAATATGAGTGGGAGGGGCCTATTTTAGCGCTTTTCTGCGCAGCTAAAATTACAGACAGAGACATTCAGCTTCCCTCTGCATGATACAGGACGTCTCTGAAGGGCTCAAAAGGCTTCAAAAGTCGTGTTTGAGGAAGGTAACAGCCACAGTAGAGCTGTGGCAGTTGTTGTGACTGGTTTTAAAAACGTTTTTTTCATTTGTTCCGTTTTTGGTATTAAGGGGTTAATCATCCATTTGCAAGTGGGTGCAATGCTCTGCTAACTTGTTACATACACTGTAAAAATTTCGTTAGTGTAACTGCCTTTTTTTCACTGTTATTTCAAATTTTGACAAAATTTGTTTTTCTTAAAGGCGCAGTAACGTTTTTATATTGCTTGTTAACTTGGTTTAAAGTGTTTTCCAAGCTTGCTAGTCTTATTGCTAGTCTGTACAAACATGTCTGACACAGAGGAAATTACTTGTTCATTATGTTTAAAAGCCATGGTGGAGCCCCATAGGAGAATGTGTACTAAATGTATTGATTTCACCTTAAACAGTAAAGATCAGTCTTTATCTATAAAAGAATTGTCACCAGAGGGTTCTGTCGAGGGGGAAGTTATGCCGACTAACTCTCCCCACGTGTCGGACCCTTTGCCTCCCGCTCAAGGGACTCACGCTAATATGGCGCCAAGTACATCAGGGACGCCCATAGCGATTACTTTGCAGGACATGGCTGCGATCATGGATAATACCCTGTCAGCGGTACTAGCCAGATTGCCTGAATTAAGAGGCAAGCGCGATAGCTCTGGGGTTAGACGAGATACAGAGCGCGTAGATGCTGTAAGAGCCATGTCTGATACTGCGTCACAATATGCAGAACCTGAGGACGGAGAGCTTCAGTCTGTGGGTGACATCTCTGACTCGGGGAAACCAGATTCAGAGATTTCTAATTTTAAATTTAAGCTTGAGAACCTCCGTGTATTGCTTTGGGAGGTGTTAGCTGCTCTGAATGACTGTGACACAATTGCAGTGCCAGAGAAATTGTGTAGACTGGATAAATACTATGCAGTGCCGGTGTGTACTGATGTTTTTCCAATACCTAAAAGGTTTACTGAAATTATTAGTAAGGAGTGGGATAGACCCGGTGTGCCGTTTTCCCCCCTCCTATATTTAGAAAAATGTTTCCAATAGACGCCACTACACGGGACTTATGGCAGACGATCCCTAAGGTGGAGGGAGCAGTTTCTATTTTAGCTAAGCGTACCACTATCTCGGTTGAGAACAGTTGTGCTTTTTCATATCCAATGGATAAAAAATTAGAGGGTTACCTTAAGATAATGTTTATTCAACAAGGTTTTATTTTACAGCCCCTTGCATGCATTGCGCCTGTCACTGCTGCGGCGGCGTTCTGGTTTGAGGCCCTGGAAGAGGCCATCCATACAGCTCCATTGACTGAAATCATTGACAAGCTTAGAACACTTAAGCTAGCTAACTCATTTGTTTCTGATGCCATTGTTCATTTGACTAAACTAACGGCTAAGAATTCTGGATTCGCCATCCAGGCGCGTAGGGCGCTATGGCTTAAATCCTGGTCAGCTGACGTGACTTCAAAGTCTAAATTACTCAACATTCCTTTCAAGGGGCAGACCTTATTCGGGCCTGGTTTGAAAGAAATCATTGCTGACATTACTGGAGGTAAGGGTCATACCCTTCCTCAGGACAGGGCCAAATCAAGGGCCAAACAGTCTAATTTTCGTGCCTTTCGAAATTTCAAGACAGGTGCAGCATCAACTTCCTCTGCTTCAAAACAAGAGGGAACTTTTGCTCAATCCAAGCAGGCCTGGAAACAAGGGCAAGCAGGCCAGAAAGCCTGCTGCGGCCTCCAAGACAGCATGAAGGAACCGCCCCCTATCCGGGGCTAGTAGGGGGCAGACTTTCTCTCTTCGCCCAGGCGTGGGCATGAGATGTTCAGGATCCCTGGGCGTTGGAGATCATATCTCAGGGATATCTTCTGGACTTCAAAGCTTCTCCTCCACAAGGGAGATTTCACGTTTCAAGATTATCTGCAAACCAGATAAAGAAAGCGGCATTCCTACGCTGCGTGCAAGACCTCCTAGTAATGGGAGTGATCAATCCAGTTCCGCAGACGGAACAAGGAGAGGGTTTTTATTCAAATCTGTTTGTGGTTCCCAAAAAAGAGGGAACCTTCAGACAAATTTTGGATCTAATGATCTTAAACAAATTACTCAGAGTTCCATCATTGAAGATGGAAACTATTCGAACCATCCTACCCATGATCCAAGAGGGTCAGTACATGACCACAGTGGACTTAAAGGATGCCTACCTTCACATTCCGATTCACAAGACTCATCATCGGTTCCTAAGGTTTGCCTTTCTAGACAGGCATTACCAATTTGTAACTCTTCCCTTCGGGTTGGCTACAGCCCCAATAATTTTTACAAAGGTTCTGGGCTCACTTCTGGTGGTTCTAAGACTGCGAGGCATAGCAGTGGCTCCTTATCTAGATGACATCCTGATACAGGCGTCAAGCTTTCAAATTGCCAAGTCTCATACAGAGATAGTTCTGACATTTCTGAGGTCGCATGGGTGGAAAGTGAACGAAGAAAAGAGTTCTCTATCTCCTCTCACAAGGGTTTCCTTCCTAGGGACTCTTATAGATTCTGTAGAAATGAAAATTTACCTGACGGAGTCCAGGTTATCAAAACTTCTAAATGCTTGCCGTGTTCTTCACTCCATTCCGCGCCCTGCGGTGGCTCAGTGCATGGAAGTAATCAGCTTAATGGTAGCGGCGATGGACAATTATGGAACGCTGCAATTATGCATGCTCAGTCAGTGGAATGGGGATTACACAGATTTGTCCCCTCTAATAAATCTGGATCAGGAAACCAGAGATTCTCTTCTCTGGTGGTTATCTCGGGTCCACCTGTCCAAGGGTATGACCTTTCGCAGACCAGATTGGACGATTGTAACAACAGATGCCAGCCTTCAAGGTTGGGGTGCAGTCTGGAACTCCCTAAAGGCTCAGGGTTCATGGACTCAGGAGGAGAAACTCCTCCCAATAAATATTCTGGAGTTAAGAGCAATATTCAATGCTCTTCTAGCTTGGCCTCAGTTAGCAACACTGAGGTTCATCAGATTTCAGTCGGACAACATCACAACTGTGGCTTACCTCAACCATCAAGGGGGAACCAGGAGTTCCCTAGCGATGTCGGAAGTCTCCAAGATAATTCGCTGGGCAGAGACTCACTCTTGCCACCTATGAGCGATCCATATCCCGGGCGTAGAGAACTGGGAGGCGGATTTTCTAAGTCGTCAGACTTTTCATCCGGGGGAGTGGGAACTCCATCCGGAGGTGTTTGCTCAATTGGTCCATCGTTGGGGCAAACCAGAACTGGATCTCATGGCGTCTCGCCAGAACGCCAAGCTTCCTTGTTACGGATCCAGGTCCAGGGACCCAGAAGCGACGCTGATAGATGCTCTAGCAGCTCCTTGGTTCTTCAACCTGGCTTATGTTTTTCCACCGTTTCCTCTGCTCCCTCGACTGATTGCCAAAATCAGACAGGAGAGAGCATCAGTGATTCTGATAGCGCCTGCGTGGCCACGCAGGACCTGCTATGCAGATCTGGTGGACATGTCATCCTTTCCACCATGGACTCTGCCTCTGAGACAAGACCTTCTAATACAAGGTCCTTTCAATCATCCGATTCTAATTTCTCTGAGACTGACTGCATGGAGATTGAACGCTTGATTCTATCAAAGCGTGGCTTCTCCGAGTCAGTCATTGATACCTTAATACAGGCACGAAAGCCTGTCACCAGGAAAATCTACCACAAGATATGGAGTAAATATCTTCATTGGTGTGAATCCAAGAATTACTTATGGAGTAGGGTTAGGATTCCTAGGATATTGTCCTTCCTCCAAGAGGGTTTGGACAAAGGATTATCATCTAGTTCTTTAAAGGGACAGATTTATGCTCTGTCTATTCTTTTACACAAGCGTCTGGCAGAAGTTCTAGACGTTCAGGCATTTTGTCAGGCTTTAGTTAAAATTAAGCCTGTGTTTAAACCTGTTGCTCCTCCGTGGAGCTTAAACTTGGTTCTTAAAGTTCTTCAAGGGGTTCCGTTTGAACCCCTTCATTCTGTTGATATCAAACTTCTATCATGGAAAGTTCTGTTTCTGATGGCTATTTCCTCGGCTCGAAGAGTCTCTGAGTTATCTGCCTTACATTGTGATTCTCCTTATCTGATCTTTCATTCAGATAAAGTAGTTCTGCGTAAAAACACTTGGGTTTTTACCCAAGGTGGTTTCTAACAAGAATATCAATCAAGAGATTGTTGTTTCATCATTGTGTCCTAATCCTTCTTCAAAGAAGGAACGTCTTTTGCATAATCTAGACGTAGTCCGTGCCTTGAAGTTTTACTTACAAGCTACTAAAGATTTTCGTCAAACATCTAACCGGTTTGTTGTTTACTCTGGACAGAGGAGAGGTCAAAAGGCCTCGGCAACCTCTCTTTCTTTTTGGCTTCGGAGTATAATCCGTTTAGCCTATGAGACTGCTGGACAGCAGCCCCCTGAAAGGATTACAGCTCATTCTACTAGAGCTGTGGCTTCCACCTCTGCCTTTAAAAATGAGGCTTCTGTTGAACAGATTTGCAAGGCTGCGACTTGGTCTTCGCTTCATACCTTTTCAAAATTTTACAAATTTGATACTTTTGCTTCTTTGGAGGCTGTTTTTGGGAGAAAGGTTCTACAGGCAGTGGTTCCTTCCGTTTAAGTTCCTGCCTTGTCCCTCCCATCATCCGTGTACTTTAGCTTTGGTATTGGTATCCCACAAGTAATGGATGATCCGTGGACTGGATACACTTAACAAGAGAAAACATAATTTATGCTTACCTGATAAATGTATTTCTCTTGTAGTGTATCCAGTCCACGGCCCGCCCTGTCCTTTTAAGGCAGGTCTAAATTTTAATTAAACTACAGTCACCACTGCACCCTATGGTTTCTCCTTTCTCGGCTTGTTTCGGTCGAATGACTGGATATGGCAGTGAGGGGAGGAGCTATATAGCAGCTCTGCTGTGGGTGATCCTCTTGCAACTTCCTGTTGGGAAGGAGAATATCCCACAAGTAATGGATGATCCGTGGACTGGATACACTACAAGAGAAATACATTTATCAGGTAAGCATAAATTATGTTTTTATTTTAACTAGGAAGTTATTAAATAGTTAATAACTATTTAGTAACTATTCTACCTAGTTAAAATAAATACAAACTTAGCTGTAAAATTAAAAAAAATCCTAAGCTAGCTACAATGTAACTATTAGTTATATTGTAGCTAGCTTAGGGTTTATTTTATCGGTAAGTATTTAGTTTTAAATAGGATTAATTTATTTAATTGTAGTCAATTTATTTAGATGTATTTAAATTTTATTTAAGTTAGGGGGGGTTAGACTTAGGGTTATACTTCAGTTTAGGGGTTAATAAATTAAATATAGTAGCGGTAACATTGTGGGCGGCAGATTAGGGGTTAATAAATGTAGGTAGGTGTCGGCGATGTTAGGGACGGGGGATTAGGGGTTTATAAAATGTAACTAGTGTTTGCGAGGCGGGAGTGCGGCGGTTTAGGGGTTAATACATTTATTAAATTGGCGGCAATGTCCGGTCGGCAGATTAGGGGTTTAACATTTTAGTTAAGTGTTTCCGATTTTGGGGGGGGGGGGGGGCTCGGTTTAGGGGTTAATAGGTAGTTTATTGGTGTTAGTGTACTTTTTATCACTTTAGTTAAGAGCTTTATGTTCCGGCGTTAGCCCATAAAACTCTTAACTACTGACTTTTAAATGCGGTAGGAGTGTTGACAGGAGAGGGTCTACCGCTCACTTTTTCAGGCGATCGTAATACTGGCGTTAGGCAAATCCCATTAAAAAGATAGGATACGCAATTGACATAAGGGGATTTGCGGTATGCTAAAATCACGGAAAAAAGTGAGCGGTATACCCTTTCTTGTCTGACTCGTAATACCAGGGGGCGTTAAAAAGCAGCGTTGGGACCCGATCAGGAATACCAGGATAGTAGATCAGCTGTGTTAACACTGAAGTAGTATATGGGATCCCCCACTGTATATCTTGGTTCCGGTGTATCTCAATTTACATGTGAATGGAAGAAAAATAATTGCCCAACAATGGTGAAGTACGTTTTATTTCACATAAAATCACATAAAAGCACACGCTTTAAATCCGACTCACAATGTATAACCTCAATCCATATGAGGTAAGATATGAGCATAAAACCGCAAACAAATACAGTGGATACCAGATCACAAATAACACCTCAGAAACTCTGTTGACTTAGTTTAATCTGTACAGCGTACCTGACACGATTCAAAGTTACCTTCTTCCTCATTGGGGGATCTGATATACTACTTCAGTGTTAACACAGCTGATCTACTATCCTGGTATTACTGATCGATAACTTGGAGGACTTGGATATCGCAGCTATTTACGGATGTCTTTTTTCACTGGTGACTACTTACCTCATACTGATTGAGGTCCCTGGGAGTAAGTGTTTTGGGATAGGGGAGGCGTTACCCCACACACTTTTTTCCACTATATATTCCACCAAAGAGAGGCGCAGTCACATATTCTTCTTTACAATATTCATCGTTAAGA